>NW_010161255.1:981-28615 GCF_000695765.1 Mesitornis unicolor | reverse complement strand
CAGATCATTGATAAAGATGTTAAACAGACATTTGTCAGCTCTCTGTTTGAAGTTTGGAGGAAGCAGAGTTGATGGAGCATGGTGGTGCAAGGGTAATTCTGTTCCATTTTGGTTGATCATGGAGTTTAGGTATTTGTCCTGGATCTGGATTCACTTGAATGAGTTAATTTAAAATTTATTGTGTCTGTGCAAACACACACCAGGAATTTCATTTTTCTAGAACACAGATAAGTGAATGGCAAATAAATTAAGCCAAACTAATTCATATCTTCATTCAAGCAAATACCCAGGTAATATGTTTGAGCAAATGACTTAACACTAAACTAAGCATATATCTAGGGACTAATAATCATAGATTTGTCTCTTAGTCTGCCAAGTGCATATAGCACTCTGAATAACCAATATATTATGTGTACTGAAATAAAACAGAGTTGCAATCATGCTGCTTCCATCAGTTGCTGCAGCGGCAGCTTATTTCCATAAAGAGAGGAAATGTTTTGAAGCTATTTCCTTTCCTACTGGCACCAAAAGGACCAGCTCATTCTGAAACACTGCAATATATCAGCCAGCAAAAATGAACAGGAGCAGGCCTGAAATTCTATATTTGGATTTGCATCTGACCCTGACCTTGGGCCTGTCTTGATTAACCAAGCCAGTGTAAATTCATTGACTTGCACTGATTTAGAGAGGAGCAGAGTTAAGCACCTAGCTACTACGGAAGAATGTACAATAGATCTTGGTGTTTTACTTCTTTACAGTGATGAGCAGATTTTTTTTGTAGTTCTGAATACTACTTTGCCATGACTTTAACCTGGTGGGGATCAGATAGCAAAATGCAAAGAGAGAGCTAACCAGGCATTCACAAGTGCACTTGCCTCACCTTTGGGAGACCAGTGTTCAGATCCCTGCTCTGCCACTGATTCACTGTGTCACCCTGAGCCAGATCACTTGGGTCCATAGCTATAGAAGTGCTTAGTCTGTTATCTCTTGCTGACTCAGGAGTGGTGGGTAGAACCTGCTAGGGTCAGTGAGATGCTGATAGGTGCTGAGGTGACAGAGACCAGCTCTGCCCATGGGAGCTGGAGCTTCTTAAGGCAGCGTGTTGCAAATCTGCCTCTCCAGCCCCACTTCTGCAAATGCCAGCCTTGTTGGCAGGGTTGGTGGTACCACGGGTACCCCCCTCACCAGCTTTTGGCCCTCTGCAGCATTGCAGTGGTGCTGTGAGGGTGTGCTAGGGCTGCCAGGCCAAATATAGTCACTGGCATTGACCCCATCAGAGGGGAAGGAACTCCGTGTGGAGGGAGGGGGCACACAGCTCAGCTGCTGCAGTGCAGAGCCTCTTGTCTCCCTGCACTGTTGTTCCTTGGGGGGGCCTTGGAACAGGGGTAGCAGCACTGTCTGCCCTCACAGAGAAGTTGTGAGGATAAGGGAATTAAAGGTCACAAGAGTGCAGAGACCAAGTCAATCAGTGACAGACAATTGCATGAGAGAGATATCAAGATATAGCTTCTCTTTCTTTCATCTCCACTAATTATAGAACCCATTTGAAAGATCTTTATTATTCTCTATATTACACTGGCGCATCACCTATGGTGTTCATCAGTAGAAAGTGACAGAAAAGCACCCACAGCAACAGGCTGCTGAAGGAAAGATTGATTTATTTTTTTTAAATTGTGTTAGGATTTCCATTATTTTGCAAGAAATGCAAAGGCTTTCTCGCATTTATTCCTGCTATGTTGAATTCAGTGCTTCTCCACTCAGATATTATTCTTAGATATACTTCAGCTAAACAGAAGGCCAGAAAGATCTCAGGTTAATTCACTGCCCATTCTCATGAACCATGATGCTGATACACATACTAAAGCAAAGATTGCCTGACACTGTGCAGCAGGGACTTCTGCCTCCCCAGTCTTTTGAGAGATAAGACATCTAAAACTCCAACTCAAATGTTAGGAATATCAGGAAGTGAATGATTACCCCCTAACAGAAAGAGGAACTGCAATGTGCAGTCAAGCGACTGCTTCACACATGCACAGTACAACCATAGAACCATAACAAAGCTTCTGTCTGCTTGGTGTTAGCTGAAAAAAACCTTCAGTGTAATAGCTACCATTATTTTTAAACATTTATTTTGTGATAGTGCTGTGAAGTTCAGCATATCAAGCCCCATTGCCTGAGACACTACACAAACACACTGCAGAGAGCTAATAGTCTGAGAGGTGAGACCTTTAATGTGGCTAAGACAGAGGGGCAGATTAGACAGACACAGCAATATAGCAGCAGCAGCGATTAATGTTGTGGTTGTATTCACAGTGATGTTCTCTGCTCTTTTACCACATAAAAAATGCTGGAGCTTAGTGGCCTTGTCTTCCTCAGGCTCCTCTTTGTGTCATCAATTATTTTCTATGCATCTTATTTGGGCGAGTTTATGCCCACAGCATAAGCCATCTCCTTAATTCAGATACCTTCTTACTTCTTTGTCTGAACTACAAGTTGACCCAGAGGTAGGCATTTGATGTGGAAATCTTAAATCTACTCTGTGGAAAGTATTTCCAAGGTGGAGGCCACTGAACATACAGCCTTACCAAAGGGAAACAGTCAGGACACATTATAAGCAGTGCTCATTTCCTCAGCAAAAAGTCACTATGCACAGCGCCCTCTTTTTTTCATTATTTTACTGATTATCTCTGGCAAGGCATGTGGAAATGAAACAATTTTTCTCCCACGCTTAAAAAAGAAAAGGAAAAAAATGTTAGAAGCAAAGCTTGTGCTTTCTTTTTCTTATACTTTGTGAAGATTCTATTTCTAATAAAACAATTCTGCACTGACAAGTCTTCCACTTGCAGCATTTGGCTAAGCTCTGTTACTGTTAGCTGGGGTACTTGTTCTATTGGCATTTGACTTGGCCAGCCATAAGTGTTGCCTCTCAATCACACTGGTTTAATCTTAAGTCACACTTAATTCTGTGATTACTTCTTGCTGCTCTGTGCTCTTGTTTTGATAATTCAAAAGAAGTATATCCATCAAGTGTCCAAAGTGTGACCAAATGCTTTTTTAGTGGTTGGGGGGGGGGGGCATGGTGTGGGGGGGGGGGCATTTGGTTTCTTGTTTGTTTGTTTGTTTTTCTCCAATGCAAACTTCATTCTCCTCCTCTTTTGCAAGACCATAGGTCAAGATATGCAATGACCCAGATTCATTCCCACTTAATTCACTAGGAATCTGCCTGTAATCTGAATGTGGGTTGTTACCTATTGCATTTCCTCCTGCCTTTTTTCTTCCCATGCACACCCTTCCAACCTCTCAATTTCTCTGCATCTCTATTCACTTCTGATTCATTTCTCTGCTTTGAGCCACTCCTCATATAGCCCCTGTGACCCAAAGGCTGTTGCAGGATTTGGGACCAAAGGAGCCTAGATGAAAGCATTTCATCCAATACCACTGCATTTTGTTGCACCTGCATTGGTGGCAGGTGAGAGAGCACAAAAAACACTAAGGCGGATCCAGACTGAAAAGACCTAGCAGTTCTGTGATTCTCAGAGCTCAGCTGCCTGGGAAGATTTTTAGTAGTTGTTGTCAAGTTCCAAGAAAGACTTGGGTCAGCTGAGCACCTAAAAATCAGTGCAGAAGCTATTTGTGCAGCCCTTAGTCTGTGTGCTAGCCTCCTCCAGGAGAGATGTGTCAGCCCTTTGCAGAGCATGTGGCCTCTTCAGTCCTTCAGAGTAGCACAGAAGTTGCACCTGGTCCCTTGCACGGAGACAAGGCAGTCAGAGAATGAGCTCTCACATTTATTCTGGGCCAGCAGCTGTAATGGAAATTTATGTAATTAAAGAAAACTCATTCCTGTTTAGGATGAAGCAAACACTGGTTAAGTTGCAGGATTAATCGCTCCAGGAGCAGACTGGCATTTCCCATTCTCTCTTGCTCATGGGTAGAAGCCACCTACATGTTTAAAACTTCTAGCTCCCTCCTGCTGTGTGATGGCATGAAGGTGCAGATTTGTCAGTCTCTGGGTACCAACCATATGAAACTGTTTTCTTTGCTCCATCATTTGCAGAGGGTGTAGGGGGCAGAGCTCCATGGCTGACTTGAGCCTGGAAAAAGCCAGCTGGTAGTGTGATGGCTGCTTTAACAAACTAGACAAGAGTGCTGTTACTGCTGTTTCTGGGGGAGTAATATATCAGAGACAGCAAATATCTTTTCACTCAGCGCAAATGACCATCTCCACATGCACAGAGCCAGGAATACCTTCCTAGCTCATGTCAAAGGAAGTCAGGGCCTGTGGGAGAAGCTACAATGAACCACAAATATTGGTTCTCCTGGGAAGCGTGAGGGCAGAGGGTAGAGAAAGCAAAGCCTCAGAAAGGACTTTTCCTTTCCCTCCCAATAGATTAGGGTATGCTAACCTTAATTACAGCACTAATGTAAAATGCCTGTGTTCAAACTGTTCAAATAGCAGTTCTCCAACATTTCCAGTGATGTCACCTTTGCACCCCAGGCCCTAGCAAAGCCAGTTCTGTCCCTGTTTTCCTCTCACTCACCTTGGGCTGAGGTTAATTGTCATGCTCTTCATGCCACTGCCTCTTGGTAGGGGCAAGAGGGAGGGAAGAGGTGAGGGCAGAGGCTGACTTTCCTAACGCTGCCCTAGCCCTGATGGGTATCATTCAACTTTCTCCAACCCATGAGTAGCAATGCTCAAGGGGGCAAGTCTGGTGTCCACCTAGGAAAAAGAGCAGCTGGCAGCTGTGAGGGGTGGAGAGGAGCCCTGTGGGGAAGGAAGATTTGTTACTATCTGCTAACTAACTTACTGGCAGGCCTGTTCAAGTATGGTGAAGTTTGGGGCTTTTTGTCAGCTAATGAAGCAAAATGGCCATGCTGACAAAGATCCAGCCTGAGGCTGCCTTGTAAGGGACCCTAAAAAAATCCACCAAATGCCTCAAACAAAAAAACCCCAAACACACACACAAAAAAACCCCAAAACAAAAAAAAGGAGAAAGAAAAAGGAAAACAGATTGAGTGTTTTGCTTTGTTGTTTCATGGGTTTTATTTGTGATGGCCGTCTTTAATTACAGAATCTCTGCTGAGATTGAGATGGATACCTGAGTGGATCTGAGGCAGTGGACAGGCACTTGGAGCAGAGCAAGGGGCTGTGACGGCTTTAAGGAGGTAGCCACAGCTGCCAGGTAGCAAGCACTGGTGCCTGGGAGCATGAAGGTGCTGCTGAGCAGCAGATGTCCCAGGTTAAGAAATATGCACTAAATTGCTTTTCTCATGGGGTTAAAGAAAGACATTCCTGTGACAAAGCAACAGCCAGGACTAGTGAAAACTGGCAAAAAAACCCAAGTGAGGAACAGGGAGGCAGTTAATGCAAAAATGCGATGTCTTATGAGAGCATCTTCACTGCAGGAGAACTAGGATTAAGGAGGTTGTCTGCTGTCTTGTGTCCTTCTTTCTCACTGCCTTTCCCAGTACTGCCACCTATTTTAGACCCTCAGTCTCAGCTTCTCGGGCTGGGAGGACTCATTATCTGGGCAGCAAGCTGAAGAGATGCTCTTCTGCATAGGGCCAAGAACAACACTGTTCAAATCTCTCCTATGGTACTTGAACCCTGCCCCCATGAAAACCTGCCAGGAGGGCTTTGGATGCAAATTCAGGCCTATTCACAGAACAAATCTCTCACTATTCTGCAGAGCTTAATCAATATAGTCTAAAACCAGACCACGCTACAGCTGCTGTCCATGCTGCTGGTTTTTGCCAGAAGCAGAACAGTCCTGTGCTATAAACTCTGTGACCCAGGAGGCTTGTTTATGCCTGGGAGGAGAAATAAAATAAAAGCCAGGTACAGAGGAGGCAGGGAAGCAAGGCCTGCTGATTGAACTGAGCACAGATGGCAAGCAATGCAGTTGAAAGTTCTCCAGGGCTTACTTCTGATCCAGTGGATAATTTGGAAGAGAAGAGGTAACACCCCATGGTCTATCCTTGGCCTCTTATCAAAAAGAGATTGATCCCCGTAGGAGTGATGGTGAGCCATGGGCATCTGAGAGACCCCACGTATTAGGCTTCATGTCAACTTTCAGCCAATTTTAATCAGAATCTGATTTAAGGTGCAAGAATTTTTTAGGCTGTTCCTAGTATCTCTCAAGTTTTGTTCAACCTTTAAGTGTTGTTTTTCAAGTTACATACTTCTTTTGACATTTTTCTACCAGCCCAAACACAAAAGGTCTTGAAACCTGGGCAGAAAAGTCAAGTTATTTTCTAGATGTCTCACTTGCAGCCTCCTCTGTCTTATAGTGCAGGCAACTTTCACCTTCATGCTACCCACAACAGAGGGATAAATGAGATTCGCTTTTGCCCATTTGTTGGCAGCTGTACAGGGGCTGCAAGATCTCACACTCTCAATGTTAACTGAATTATCAAACCAGCTTTCCGTGCAGTGTAGCTGATATGCTAGGGAAGGATGTGCCTAGTAGTCAGGCATTTTCTAGATTACTCTTCCATTTACTAAAAGCAGACAATTGCTCATTAAAAAAAAGCTAGATTTTATCTTGCTAGGCAAGATGTGCATTCCAACAGCTGCAGGTTTCTCAGGTGGCTTTTTGGAGTTACTCAGCAAAAGGGCAGGCAAATTCTGGGCCAGGAGATGTTATTGGCAGATTCTCAATGTCCATTAATAACAGCTCAACCACTTGTGGAGCAGGGGATCAGACAAGATGTGAGGAGGCAAAGGCAGAAGCACTGAGCTGCTGGAAGGAGTGCTGAACTTTGCTGAACTGTGATGGCTGAGAGAGGAGGGGAGTCAAGTTTCCAGGCTGAGAAGACCACAATACCAATACGTGGCACAAAGCACGGAGCAGCTGCTAGAGAGGGACAGTGTTTCATATATGCATTTCTGTGATCAAGATTGCTGTGTGCTGATATTGCCTTCTAGCTGCCCTGGCTTCTTGCTCCAGCTTAGCATGGGCTGAGAGACTTGTCTGCATCGTTTTTATGTTCACTTTTCTGCTTCTGAGAGAAACAGGGCACATGGACCTTTGCTTCTCTCACCACATCCAGTATGTACCCCAGCTGGGGGCTTGCTGGTTACCTGTGCCAGGAGCCAGCAGTGTGTTGCTGCTCAGGAGAGCTGCTGTGTGGTCCTTGGAAGAGACTTCCTGGCCTACTAACAACACATAGGCATGCATGGGAATTGCATGGAAAGATGCTCCCCTGTATCCCTGTGTCTCTTTGCAAGATCCGAGTGTGCTGGGGCCAGCCTGCTGGCTTGCAGCGCCCACTGCCTTCAGCCAGCTGCTCTCATGCAAGCAGCCCTACTCCAGAGTCCTGAAGTTTGTCCTTCACTCTTGCACTGGTGTTTGTGTTGGCAGAGGAACCTGGGAAGACATTTTGATGCCAAGGCGCATACACTCTGAGTGCCGCTCCAGACCCTCCTTGGCTGACTCCTTTTCTCTCCCAGTGGGTCAGGAAGCCTCCCCTCTGCAGTTAGCAGGGCTGGAGGCTATGTGTCTGTATTTGATTCCTTGCTATTCCCCCTTTGCTACATGCTGTTAACAGGGGCTGGCAGGATGTTTTTCTAATTTTGCAGCATCAAAGCACTAGGAGCAGATGGGCTAAACCCATTGCTGACTCTGCTTCCTCCTCTCACAGCATATTTGACGCAGGGGATGGAGTGCTGGCAGCTTGGTCTCTTGCTGGAGTTCTGCTGGGACCAGCCTGCCGCAAATGGTTGGTGCTTGCTTTAGATCTGCAGCGGGCTTTGCAGGATGGGCTCAGTCCCGTGGCTCACACTGGGTCGTGGTGTGAGCACGGGCAGAGTTACACAAATCTGGTTCTGGCTCCTGGGGATGTGGGTAGACCTGGGGTATATTGCACCCTGCTTTGTGCTTGGCTTGCTGGTCAGCAGTAATGAAGACTTTGCATGTCCCTCAAGTGCTAAGGCTGCCTCGCCAAAGGGAGGGAGGGGGTTGAGAAGCTGTGTAGGCACAGCTATATCATGGGATGCCAAGATGTCCCACTCAGTGTCATTGGAGGAATGGCACTAAATCCACCTGTATCCCATGCCTTTCTCTCTTTCATGTGCAACCTGTGAAAGGGTTTCCCTTGGTGTTGTTTGCTTCCTTACAGCTGCACAGTACCATCACAGCACAGAACATTAATGGCAGATGATGATTTTTCACAAGAATAAGCACTGCCCCTGAAAAAACCCCAAACCTTTAAAATTTACAAAGTAACAGAAATAGATACTCAAGATTAGCATCTGCAAGGCAAACTTTCTGCCTTGCTTCACTCACACTAGCATAAAGCATGAGTAAATCAATAAGATTTGACATTGTAGCTATCTAAGCCCTCTCTGGCTACTTCTTTCTTAACCAGGGAAGGCTGGAGGAAAAACTAATTTATTAGGGTGGGAGCCCTCTTTTCTCATCCACTCCACCACCCACAGAGAATATAGGCATAAACCAGGCATGCTATGACAGCTCAGGTGAGTAAGCAGTATTTTGAGGCATCCTGATGTGATCTTATATGGATAAAATTGCTCTCAAGGGCGATTTTCTTTCTACTGTATACTTTCTTTTCTAGTAGAGCTTTTCTACTGACAAGTTGAGGAGCCTAGTGATATCAGTCTTTACCATCAATACCTCAGTTTAATGTCTTAGATGGGATGAATCCACACAAAGGACCTTACACCAAGCTTATGTCCTCCAAAGCATCTTTTCCCAGCAGTGTTTTCCATGGTGGGTCCTGGACCACCCTGCAAGTGCTCGGCTCACTCTGCCCACAGTCATCCCTGTTCACAACACTTACCTGGCCCTGCAGCATGGACTCTGGCTGCTGTTTAAGGAGTGTGTTCTCCAGTTTGTACAAGCCCTTCCTGGGCACTGTACCAGCATTCCTGGTAAGCCAATGTGGAGGCAGGGGCTAAAATGAACACGGAGTTGTTATTCACCAAATCATACAGTGCTAGAGCTAAGGTGCAGTTGATGAAGCTTGTAGGGGATGGGTTTCATAGAGAAATAATGTGTACCTCTCTAGACAGCAGGGAGTGAGCTTCTGCAGATTTATAACCTGTAGCATCCCCAAACAACAGCTGTGCATCCTGAGGGACTAAGCAGGAAGTAGGCTGCAAAAAGTGGCCAGGCTTAGGTGATCTGAGACAGGATGGAGGGTCTAGATGCCTATTAGGTTATTTCTTTTATTCTTATGGCTATTCAATGAACAGGAGGAATAAAACACATTTTTGTGATTCAACAGCTAGTCTAGATGATATTTTATTTGATGACTGTCAGATTCAGGCAGTTTGTTAAAATTAGAGATGATAGATTTGTGGCCCAGAAGGGATTACTACAACGTGCAGCAGTCCAGACTGCCCTCTCTCATTTCAGCATTTGTTTGCCCTCTTCTATGCTATTGTTGTTCTCCCCTCTAAGGAAAAGGCCTTCAGGCACAATCCTAACATAAGCAGATATGAGCAGTAGCCCAAAGGCTACCGCTTTGTGCCAGTCTTGGTCATAGCCACTGTGATGACAGTAGTCCCAGGGTGCTGTTACCTTCCTCCTCTGATGCTTCTGGCCCAGAGAGCTGCCTCAGCACCTTTCCTTCTCTCTGTGCCTGTGAGCCAGGACAAGAAAACAAATATTTTAAGATTTGAGAGGAAATGAGGACAGGGACAGACGTCTTGACTATTCTTTTGATGAAGGTCTGACTCACAACTTTGACTTCTAGCACCAAGGATTTTTCTAGTGTGCCAAACTAGGATCAGAGCATCATTCCTCTAGCCCACTTCTAACACACTTTCTTCCTTCTTGAACAGAATTTGGTTTTTCTCACTCTCCCTGGCAAAATGTGTATCTTGGTATCTCATCTCCCATTGCCACAGCCCTTTCCCAGCATTCTCTGCTCTACTTTGCACTCAAATTGCTGTCATTTTTTAATTGCAGTCCTAGTACTTGACACGGTTATAGTCCAGTGGGGTGAAATGAGGCATCAGACAGTAGCTACAGTGTCTTCCATGGTGTCTGAAGTTCACATGCTATCCCATATATGTAGCTCCTTTGCAGGCTGCACAGCCCCTAATTGCTGTGTGTCTACTTTTTCTTAAGCAATGTTTCTACCATAATTCTATGGGGTAAGCAACTGATTAAAATGTACAAAACTATATAATCTTTAGTGCTTTGAAAAATCCCTGCAGTCAGTGGGTGGCTGTGGGGGAGGGAGTGATTGATGCAAAATGTCCCCTCTCCCCAGGAGATCTCTCCCCCACACCCATAATCCTACTACTTCGTACTTATATAACATTGCCATCTCATATAGCGCATATGCAATGGATCTGTCACCAGAAGAAAGCTCAGCCAGAAGCTGGAGTAAGGGACTGAGAGTCAGGGGAGTCTTGACTTCTGCTGCTGGCGAGCAGTGAGCTCTTGGCTTTGTTTTTCCTCTCTGCAAAAGAGATCCTACTGATTTGTGCCTTGCCTGCTGAGCTGATGCAAAATGAAGTTTATGTTGATAGAACTGTTTTGAGATCCCTTGATGGAATATATTAATTTATTAATGGAATCTTCTCTAGTCATCAAATTTCTTTCAAATAATTAATGAAACTCTCTTGCAAGGGTGCAGTATGCTGTTCAGCATGCAAAATAAAACCCCTGACCCTTAGGCAGCTCTCCTGGGTGTGCAGAGAGAGGCAGGGCTGGAGTCATAAAGGATGGCAGGACCAGAGCTCCTCTGGTGGTGCACACTGCCACACCCCCACTAGGGCCGGCTAACCTGCAGCACATGGGATGGGCTTGTAAAGGATCAGGTGTTTCTGGGGAGAAGGAGTCAGGCAATGTGCACAAAAAGGTTCCAGTTGAGGGAAAACACTGAGGGATGCTTAAAATGTGTATGAGCATGATGCATGCCTGTTATCTTTAGGTGGGCAAGAAAGCTGATCTTGACTTATGTACAGACAGTCGCATAAAACACATGACAATTCTTAGACACCTCTCTTAGGCTCCATCAGCAGCCTTGTGAAGCACAGGGGACCACAGTCACAAACTGAGCTGGGGAGAGTTTTATTCAGCTCCCAAACACCATAGATGTTCCTGTAATCTTGGCTCAAGGGGGCTAAGGGAACTGGTCAGCCCAAACATGTTTATAAAAAGTTTTGCATCTATGTAGCAGCAGTGCGGGTGTTAAATTGCTGACACCAGTGTCATATGTCTGGGATATGACCAGGTAAGGAAAGAGTCTTATCCTGCCTGAGTGGGCAAGGGGCAGCAGGGGAGGGAGTGTGTGCAGAGTAACCGTGCAACAAGTCAGGACTGGGAAGGCGGAATTAATTTTTGCCTGCAGTACAGTTTTGGTGTAACACCACTGAATTAACCTCTTGAGCTTTAATATTTAGCTTTTTGTATTTCTGTATATTAAATCTGGAGAAGCACTTCTTGAGGCAGGAGCAGGGGTTGCTTGCGTTCCCGTAGCACTGAGGTTGGGTAGCTGTGTTGTATTCAGCTAGCAGCAATAAGTATCATTAGGTTTACTTGGTGACCAACACATCATTACAACTAATGTTAGAAAGCTTAACAGGTAAGAGGGTATTGAATTTGCTGGGAGTAGCACAAGGAATGGAAATATTTCAAGATCCCTTAAAATGAGCAGACGCTGCTGCTAGGCCAGGCTTATCTTCATGGTGTGGAAGAGGGATGTGCCTATGAACTCAAGCTTGACCTTAGCACAGGTACAGATGGGAATCTATAGTCCCTGACTCCCAGACCCCTTCTGCTACTGCTCAGCAAACGCACTTGTTAGGTAACTTCCTCCTTGAATCATTAGGGTTTCTTACTCTGAAATACATGCTATTCATCTGCCCTATTAAGATTAGGCCATCACTGTTAGAAACATTATGTCTCTACAAATTTAGCCTGCTTTTAAGCAGAAATTCCTCTCCAGCAAGTCCCCCTGCTTCATCAGAGCCACTCCTCATCCCAGTTTTGCACACAAGGCATGCACTGCATGTGGTCCTCCTGGCAGGCCCTTGGGAGGGCAACGGGAGCAGCTATGCATCAGTTGGCCACAGTCGCAGCACTGAAAGCACATCCTTTTCTCCAGCAGCTCCAACACAATTTCGGTGCATGACTGTGTAGCAAGTGTGTTGTATCATCACATTCAGTATGAGCTTTAGTGAGTCTGGCTTATTTCTAGCTTCAGGTTCATTAATAGGAGTCTTTTTTTCTTCCTTTCCCTTCATCCCATACAAAATCTTGGATCTGGTCTATACCTACAAGATAGCATCTCTTCAAATTGCCTTTTTTGTCCCATAACATATGAGTGCTCAGCTGGAACTTGCACTGAATAGAACATGAGGAATTTATTTTTTGGTTAATGTAGCATACCCATTTTTGTAAATTCTTTCTTTTTCTCTAGTTAGATGTTGGATTGCAATGATATCCAATTTACAGATACACTTGGCAGAAGCAATGAAGGCAAGGAAACATCAGATTAGGGGATAAAAGAAAAAGGTAGAATAAGAAACAAAACAAAACAAGACAAGTATAGTTCAGTTGTGAAAGTTCCTTTGGGCCATTGAGTTATATTAGCCTGACTGGGACTTTTGCTCTTTGATAGGTTCCACTAAGCACTTTCCATGCACCTTTGGTAACTAGCACAAACTGGAAGAAATTGCTTCCAGCCCTTGCTTCACAGGGAGAATCCTGAGTTGGTTACACCTTGCTGGCCACTGCCCTGAACTTCTGAAAGGCAGCAAAACAAAATTAGATCTAATTAAACAGGACAGAGTATAGCCTCTGGGTCTGGTACATTTTGAGTAGCGTGTCTCTGGCTGGCACCTGTGAGCAGCCAAGGTTAGCAGAGACGCCTCCCACTGACAGGTCCTTGGGCTGGGCTTGCAGGACCTGTTCTCTGGGGACAGTGCTGGCACCTGGGTTGCGTGTGGTGCTGGGCCCAATTTGTTGCTCTTCAGAGCACAGCAAAGGCTTGTATTTCCATCCCAGCATTTGCTGATCCAAAGATAAATCAAAAAATATTGAGATAGAGTTGTAGGTTAGCAAAAGCCTATTTGACCATTACACACAAAGTGATTTTAATGTGGATGCATTCACACCTTTTCTGTCTCCAGTCCTATTCTAGCTGAACTATTTTAAATATTCTGTGAGCTATGCATGCATTCTTCCTCCACTTTCCAGATTCATGAATTCGAGGTGTAGCTGGGCTGACATGTAATGTTTGAGTTAAGAGTAACTTCAGAAGCAAGGATTCAGTACTAAAACACAGCTACATCATGGGTTTGGATTTAAAAGTGCAGCACTCACACTCTTTGCATGAGTTCCATCATCTTGAGTTGCAGAACCCAGCTGTTCTCAGGAGCTTCCTGCTAATGTTGAGTAAAAATCATGTTTTCTTGACATTTCAAACTCTTCTTCCCAAAAATACAACAGTCTTTTTATTTTAGATTAGAAAGGGAGATATTGTTTATAAAATTGTATTTGTACCAGGCTACCCTCTAAAATCCAAAGACCTTCCACATATTTATTGAACTGTATTATAATCAAAATGTCGCAAGCCATCACACACTAATGGCAGTCATTGGTATATCACAGTCATTTTCCCTTACTAGTGGAGAACACCCAGCCCAGAGAGATCAAAGGCTGTCTGGACTCCTCCAGCATACGTGACTTGCTGCTCTTCTTCATTAGCGGATATTAACAGATATCAGCATGTCATTTTTGTGGCTTCAGGCCACCGGGCTTGCACACCAAAAGAAACAAAAGGTTTCTATCTAATAAGAAGTAATGCTTTGTTCACTTCAAAGTGAAGTTGAAGATATTAAGATATCTTTTTCGATAGTTGAAGATATTAAATTGGATTCAAAATTTGCAGAGCTGCAAAGAAGAAACCACAGGCAGAAGGTACTTGGTTGCTACTTGGTTGCTACTGCAGTTACATTTTTAGACCTTGCAGTTTACCTACTTCTAAGCTGTGGGACCCACAAGTCATGTCACATGTTGGAGGAAATCCCATCCAGGGACAAGGCAGTCCCACTCACTCTCGCAGCACGCACAGGTGGCAGCTCTCTGCTGAAGTCATACTAAAGCAGTATTTTTAACATGACTTGAAAGAACTGCCAGCTCTTCTGCTGCTGAAAATGGGGCTATTTTTAGCAATTAGCTGTATTCAAATGTTCCTTGCATGATTCCCACAGGCAGCAAATGGTTTAGTAGATTACGAGAAAGGATCAGACATTCCCCTGGATAAAAGCAGTGTTCAGCGTTTTTAACACAGATGGAAATCTTCACAATTCACTGTTAAAACTGACCCTGAGGCAGGCTTGGGAAAGGATATAACCTCTGTTAACATTTGCTTGCCCCCATTCTGAGAAGAACTTGGCTATTCATCTGTCTTGCGTAGTTCACAAAACACTTTGCATTACTATAGATTCTTTCAGCCCACAGTCTCAGATCTTCCCCTGAAGCATCATGGAGGTGGACAAGACACTCAGTAGGTGAGTGTGATTCGTTTCCATCTGCCAATCTATTACTGTTGAGCGTAGTCCTGGATAAAATCCATTTGAGTTTCCTGGCATGTAGCTGTCTGTGCCTTAAATCATAAGGTGGTGTTAGTAATAACCGATTAATATTCCCCGGCTTCACAAAATTACACTTGAGAGGAGTTCCCAGGGAGGCACAGGGCTGCAGTATTGGCTGTAGTCTTAGATTGACACAGCAAACTGCCATAATGCTTGGTGCTGCAGGATGAGGGTTGCAGTGGCAGCCAGAGCCAGCTTCCTACTTGCAGTAGTCAAAGCTTTGTCCTGTTCCCCTAGGCAAAAGACAAAGAAAGGGGCTGATGATAAGTCCCTGGCATTTTGCAGGTCAGGCTATGACTTCACTGGCCTTTCCAGAAGGTGCAAGTGTATGTCTGTCTGTCTGCAACAGCAGCAGAGCCTGCCACAGGCTGTGTCATGTGTGCTTTGGGGTCTGGGACAGCATGTTCTGCTGTGAGGGTGGTGGCAGACAGCAGGACCAGGGTGGCTGGCTTGCACTTTCCAAACTCATGGTCATCCCTCACACTTTGGTGTGTTATATTATACATGGCATTTCACTGCAGTTAACACTAGTTTCTTCAACAGGTCTGGCATCAGCCATCAGGCTGCCATGAGGTGGCAGGAGGTGGCTGTGATCTAGCCATGACTGTCATGTAACACGAACAGTGCCTCAGATGGCCCTGATTCTGCAAATATTTGAATTTTAATATCGTGCAAAGCATGTGCTCCCTCTTTAAGTCTGCAGTCAAGGAGTTTAAGCAGAGACACAAAATTAAACAAGTGTTCAACAGATTTGTTATAACAAGTCTTCTGTTTGCTTCAGAGGGACTGACATTTAGTATTGCAGAGCAATTTTAATGCCTCTTGCTTGATCTGTAAAGCTGGGGAATTATTCAGCTGGGGAAAAATGCAAAACATGGATTGCATGCAATTGACAGGTTTCCCTGACTTCTGAACAGGAGCAAGCCACAGACCTGCAGAGTCAGTGTTTCATTGAATGGAGCCTGTGAGTGCTGGAGACAGTGGGTGCTGGAGGCAGCTCACCCATCACTCAGAGCCCTTCAGGAAGGGCTGGGGAGAAAATGCTCACTTCAGACACAAAGTTACCCTTGCAATTGGATAGCAGAGCTACACCATGACAAATCCTTTCCTATCTATGGCAGGGAAGGGAGGCATGGTCTGCCTTTTCTTTCTCTTGAAAAGCATCTGAGTTGAGATTTCCTCTGCAAGCCAATGTGGAAACTTTAATGCCTGACATTAAACATTCCTTTTTAAAGCTGTACTCAACTGAAAAAAAAAAAGTCGATTAGAGCTTCTTGTAAAGGAAATAAAAACGTATATTAGCTAAAGCAGTGACATTTCCTTTTGACAGAAAGCTGGTGTTTCCAAGGGTCTGAGATAAAGGCAGTAATCAAAGAACACAGGAACTGGGCCTTATGCAATACCTCTCCCATCTGTTTGGCACAAATCTACACGATCTTTACCATTAAGCAATGGAATTTAGCTGTATCCAGTTAAAAAAATCTCTTGGAGTACACAAGAGTTGTGTCCAGGCCACAAGCTTTCTGTCTAGGCTCACTGGCACATTACCTCACAGTCAAGCTACAGTCAGATGTAGAGTTTGTTCTGACCTACTGTAAAACTAGTCACCAGCCATAACTGTAGATCTCAGAGCTCAAGGAGGATCTCAGAGCTTGAGGAGGTACTAGAGCCTGAGCCCCAAATTCAAATTTGTCTCTAAGATGAGGGGAAGTGCCATGCTGCATCCCAGCTCCAGATCTTAGGTTGTTCTTCATCCTTCTCTTTCTCTATCTTCCTATTCTGTTCCTTTTTATCCTCTTTCTAGAGTTCCTCTTACTTGGTCATATATTATTCTGTAGCATCTTATTCTGTCACTATTTCATAATGCCAATTAGTATTGGTGCCTATTTCTAAAAGTCAGATGTGACAACTGCTTAGTCCAAGAAACATTGCATCTAACATAGAAGTTTTGGTCGCAAGATTCAATAGATGGAGAAGTAGCATCTCTTGTTTTGGTGACAGCAGTGATGTTTTGATTATACTTGTTATGCACAAATAGATAAAGCACAGAGCACAGCACCCATAGGCAGTGCATCACAGAGTGAAGCTACTTCTCGAGCTGGGTGGTCTCAATGCTGCATTTTGATATAAAGAAATGTTTGCAGCTTGGCCTGGTGCCCTGTTGGAGGGGGAAGAGCTCAGGCACCAGCTGCCCTCCTGTCTCACAGACAGGAAGCAGAGACCTGAGGGGGAGGGCTAACCATCAGCATCCTTAACCCTTTCAAGCCTGGCAGCCACCTCTCTTTAAGTCACAGGGACAGAGTATTGACACTTGGCTTGTCCTGTCAGACCTCTGCTGCTGCCCAGCAAATCAGGCCTTGAGAAATTTGTTAACTTAGTGCAGCAGCATGTGCAAAACAGCAGCTTCTCCCAGGGCTGTAACTTGTTATGAAATGTGTGTGTGTATCTTCTTCACTTTGTATATGTAAAGAGGAAGCAGACTTTACAGTCATGGTATGTTGAAATGCAGAGAGGGTGAAGTCCTGTAACTGCACACCGGCCACTATGCCTCGAAGTGAGGATATTGGTGAAGCCACACTTTTGGTGAGAAAGGATGAGAACAAAGATCCAAGCTCTGACATACCTACCCTAGAGGTAGAAACAAAGGAGAGCTGTTCATCCACACCTAGTAGAAAAGTGAGACTGGTCAGCTGTGAGGAACTACAGAGAAATGCTCTGCCAGAGTCTTTTGTTGGAAATGCATCTGCTGTGCTTGTGCAGGGCCAGTGAGATGAATGGCTGCAGAGCCCTACAGCACATTTTGTGCTCCAGGATCTCTGCCCGCACACTGAATGCTGGGGCGGGGGAGGCTGATGTGTGTGTGCTGATAGCTACTTTGACCAAGTAAACACAAAGAGGTTTATTCCTTAGGCTGCTTTGCTCATCCCAGTGTGTGTTACACAGAGCCTGTGCCGTAAGACTGTGTATTACAAAATACTTTCAGTACAGAGTCTACCTCATGAACTTGATCCAGCCAGCAGTATGCACTATCTCTCTGTAAGGAGTACCATGGTTTTTCTCCTTGTAGAGCAGGTGCAGAAATCTGAGCCCAGAAAAGGCAGGAGCCAGGCAAGGGCTCTGGACCACTTCTCTGTACTGCCAACTGCAAGCAGAGTGGGTTTTGAGGTTGCCTGATGGGTTGCCCATGGGTTTTGAGGTTGCCTGATAAGGCACTCATGAGTTCATAGAGCAGGACTGTGCCTGTCTTGCTCAGTAAAGCATGTGAGCACCTAGGGCACTGTTGTGCCTGGAGTTAGGGACTGGGACCACACTGCCTTCAAAGAAGGGAAGGACTCCACCCCCCACCAACTTCTGACTCGAAGCCTTTTGAAGCCTTTACCAGACTGCAGTCCTGCTCAGAAAGATGGGGTTAAATTCCTGACCACAGCCACAGCTGCAAGCAAGAGTAGGAATTTCCAAGCCTCATATGGTTGGTTTTTGCTACTGTGAAGGTCAGAGGAGCTCAGAAAGTTACAAGCGTACTTTCCTCAACTGTGGGAATTTTTGTAGTTTTTTAAAAGCAGAGACTTCTGCTGCTAGTAAAGCAAGCTAAAGCAGCTGCCTTCGATAGGCTTTCCTCCTCACCCATGAATAAGATCTCCAAACAAGCATTTGGAAACCTCTGGAGTTGTACCAAGCAGTCCAGTTCCTTCAGGCAATGCTGCTGTTGTTTTGGGTTCAGGAAATTTCTGTTTCGAATAGCCAGTGGATTTTTTTTTCCCTAATCTTCTTAAGAGGAAACAATAATTAGCCTCAATCAAGAGGAAAGAATCTGATGCTTCATCATCTGGCACTACGTGTTCCTTGATTGAAGAGAGACAAGCTGGTGTTTGTCTTTCCTCTATGAAGAAGAAAAGCTTGAGTGGAATTTGAAACCCTGTGCAAAAACAGGTTTTGCTGAGAAAGTCAGTGGAAGTCAGAAAGACATCCAGAATAACTGAGGCCACCAGGGAGGGAGCTGAGTGGGAAATGGTTGTGATTTCAGCCTCGCTTCAGAAAGCAGCCATGATATAACCCTTCTGGGTGTGCTTTCTGGTTTTAGCTAAAAAAAAAAGGATGAGGTGAAGCACAAATCTTTATCAGACTTCATTAAATTGTGTATTTTGAGCTTGAAAATGGAGGCATCCATGCTTGCATTTACTGAACTTGCTGGACATTTTGACATGTAATTTAGTATGAAAAGGTTCCTTTTCTTAAAAACTGATCTTACAAAATGATGAACAGCTTCAAATTCCATTAAGCTCAATGCATGTGCTCAGCTACTGGCAAGATTTGATGAAGAACCAGTGAGGTAATACAGCATTTGACATGTCACCAAGGAGAGTCATAAACTACGTACAACATATAGTGACATGTCCCATTGGTTCTTCACCAGGAACACAAGAATTACTGCTCTTTTAAAGAAAATGTGGAAGTTACTAGTTTTTTTCACGTGCTCCTAACAGGCTACATAACAGAATTACAGATTTGGGTGAGTGGAAAGGGCACTGCTGGCCTCTGCTCAAATCAAGTCCAGCAAGAGCAGGTTGCTCAGGGCCTCATTCTGCTGAGTTCAGATGACCTTTAAGTGAGGAACAAAAAATGTAGAAAAATCATGTTTGATCTGAGAGTCAAACATCACTCACAGCATTGCACATATCAAGGAATTCAGACTAGATCTGTTGCTAAGAAGAGCCAAAGAGAAATTCCTCTCCAAACAAGTTTCCAAATAAATTGTCCAATTTTCTTTTGAAAAAGCCTATGAGTGTTCCAACACTTCGTGGTGGTCACATCTGAGATGGCCATTTGTCCATCCAGGTGGATTTGATATGTGATGTTAAGTGCTGGTCCCCTCAGGAATGCAGATCCCCTTAAACCTGGTGTGTGTAACAAGTCAAAAGCCAGAGTAAAAGGCTGCAATTCAGTCAATATGTTCAGACTTCAAGGTCAGCTCCAAATTTGGCTCACTGCATTGGTCACCTGATGGCAGTGGCAGCAATGTGGGATCATAAGAGTAACATCCATGAAACAAGAAACCTTAAAGATCTGTAAGAGGTCTCTTGGGAACTGTAATCTCAAGTATCAGAAGAGGTATAGTAAGTTAAAGCTCTCACTTTTGGGTGCTAGTGTCACCTCGATAGATAACTGCGTAATATGAAGTTATGATGAAAATATGTGTTAGACATCAGGTTAAGTATCCAATAAGACATGTTAGGCGTATGTTTAACTCTAGACAGCTATATAAGACCCATGCACATGAGCAAGTTCAGATACATTGCTGAATCAGGACTAGGGAGAGCAGAAAACTTTGCTAGCTCCTATTTTTCGTTTATTGAGATTTTTTTTGTTTTGGTTTGTTGGGGTTTTTTTAATCAATGGCATTTGAAAACTAGAGGATACATTAGTCCAAAGGTTATTTTCCTTATAGCAGCTAAAAACGTACATGCCACTAACCCCACAGGCACAGAAGAAAAATTCAGCGTCTGTTTCAGCAGTAGGGCTACCGTTCACTGTCCAGTTTCAGTAATGATACCACAGCAGCATCAGTGTCCAAACTCCCTCAGAGCGGCTCTGGGCTCGGTTTGCTTACCTGGGTTGTGCAGGTAAGAGCAACTGTGCAGGGCAGCTTCACACCAGGGTCCTCCCTGCTCTGACCTCCGAGGTGTCAGGTGTCCAATATAGAGATGCAGCATAAAAGCAGTGTGATATGAAAGCTGGTGTAAGCCAAAGTGCTGCTATAAGTTTTGGTTGGTTTTGGTTTTTTTCTGACTTTGTCCTGAGAAGCATACACTGTCATGTACTGGCCTATTTTGATTCCTGGGGATGTGAATAGAGATATGACTCATGATAACTAATTAAGAGTAGTTGCAGAACGATTAAACTAAACAGTATTTTCTTTTGGGAGAACCATGTGCGTTTCATGCCCTAGATAATTTATTTCCATATGCTTTCCCTTGGCTAGGATTTGCAAGTTCCTTGCTATATGTTCCCTGCTGATTTTGGTCACTGAATTCTTGATGTTATGAAAGAGATAATGAAAGTTATCATATCCTATTCACTCCTACTACACTCTGAGTTCAGTGAGTGGTCTGAGCATTTGTTCCCATCAGCAGTAACGATAATGGGTCTCACTTAATGAGCAGCCACTGAGATAAGCGTGCACATGACAACAAATCAGCAACTACACATGCCGCCCTGGAAAGAGGAAGACTGTAGGACTCCATAATATCTCCCAGAGGTCATTAATTTGTTGGTCTTTTCATGAAATAGAGGATTACAAGCCTCGGCACTGGTTCCTGCAACTAACTGATTCTGTTAAAGAGACCTCATAAAGGAGGACCTTGCTTACCAAAAGCAGCTTGTGAAATGTAACTGTAGACCATGGGATCAGGCTGACACAGCAGAGGGGACATGACCTGAGGAGACTGAGAATAGCAATGAAACCTCTGCCAAAGCTGACTCTGGGGCAGGCAGGAATAACTCCCTTATTCAGACAGAGCAAAAGCAGTGGTAAGGCAAAGTACCTGTAAACAAGACCCAGTGAGCAAACTTGGAGCCTTCCGCTTTGAGACATGCCAAAGCCAGTTTCTCTGAAGCAGCAGCTACTGCCAGTGCACCAAGGCAGGCAAGAGTTGCTTGTCCTCTGCATCACCCTCCACAGCACTGGACCATAGCCAGCGCTATTGCGGGAAGTCAGGGCCATGTAAGCTCCTTGCAGGTAATTGAAAGTTGATTGTATCCAAAATTAGCTGCCAGCAGCTGAGCATGTCCTGAGCCTCATGAAGTGGGCACCTGGTCTCAGCTCACTTGCAGAGGGGATGTGTCCCCTTCCCAGCACCAATGGTGGCTCTGACTGCCCAGAGCCTCAGCAAAGAGGTAGATGAGTTCCCCTCCTACCCCTACCAAGAGGTCAGTGTGCCCAGGAATAAGATGTACTGGTGGCAAAACTGGCCTTGTAGTGCCCTCATCAGCTGTTTTTTTCTGGGTGAAGAGAGGATTTCAGTTTCCAGGGCTGCTAATCCTCTATAAAGTTCACTTAGTAGCTGGAGAGATTGCTGCAGCTTTATTGAAAAACTAACATCTTCCACTGAAATGTGTTGCTTTTGGCTGGACTGATACATTTATCAAGCAGTCACTTTCATCATTGCTTTAAGTTATGCCGTATATTATCACTGTCCTGTATGCTTTAGCTCTTTGGTATGCTTTATGTATAGTTTGTCTACAAATACAGAGCAAAGTTTATCTGACTGTACGTGGTTTTGTACACTGAAGCATGGGTACTCAGTATTGACATTGTTCTCTGAGATCAGACAGAGGGTTTTGCTTCCAGCCTTCCCTCCCTGTGCAATCACTATGCAGTAAATTGAGTAAATGGGACGTCTAGAATTAGAACCCTGAATAAATGCAAGGCACCTAAATTAGTGGTTGAATATTTTGCAGATATGTGACTACATCAGATGCCCTTAAAAAACTTCATTTTTATTAGGACAAAAGGAACCAACTATTCTTTAAGTAACCCCCTAGCAGTTATTAGTCACAGAGGAAGACTAAGCTTGCCTATCAGGAATATACAATTTAAGACTGTCAAAATAAAATCCATACTTGGAGATATTTGTTGACATGAACTTGTGTGATTGCAATAGTCAGAGTTGGGAAATACTTCAGAAAGCAAACTTGATTAGATAGATGTTCAGTGCTCCATGTTGTGACAGTTTATACAAGCAGGTCAGTTTTCTGAAACCAGCTGATTACAGAGGAGCTAGACTGGATTTTTACCAAATTATGACCCAGGCAGAAATACTTAGCTCTTCTAAATGAGTGTAAGCAATGCTGAGGTCTTAGCTAAACTCAAGGCCCTATAGACAGGAAGCATCTTGCTTATTTTTGGCAACTGAGCATAAAGAGCATAAAAAGTTTCTGGGTCCAGACGGGTTTGTGTCTGAAGGCAACTGAGAGCGAGCCTGTAAGGAGAGCAATGAGAACAGGTCTGTGCAGTGCAACAGGAAACCTCCTCATCAAGAGGCAAGGGAATTATGGGGTAGTGTAGCTGCCACTGTAACCACTCACTTGTTGCATTCAATGAATTTCAGTCACATAATGGTGCTCAAAGACTTGAAAAAACATTCTGCAGCTCACCTAGGCAGAACTGCAGAGCATCTGAATAAATACATGTCTGGCTTTTGCCTGACAAAGAGGGACAGTGTGGGTACAAGCTAAGCAAAGTCTGTCTTCAGCTGGACTGGGAAAGCAAGATCTCAGCCGTTTGTGTCCATTGAAATCAGATGGGATTTAGATTTTTGATAAATTATAGGCACTAGCTGGGTCAGTAGCTTGACATGTTTCAATTCCATGTGCAGTTTCACTGCTTTTTAAAAGAATGCGGGATGCTGTAAGAAATCATCATTTCAAAGATGGATTAGTGTTAGAGGCAGGTGATATCTGTGAAATGGGCCTATAGATCTGTGCAGCCTGAATGTACCACAGAGCATGCACGAGACAGTGGAAATGTCATTTTCTTCTCTAGCCCCTTAACACGATGCTACTGAGAGTGTCATTAGCTACTGTGTCCCTTTTAGCCCTGTGTCTTCTTTCTTGCTTTTCTTTATTCATTTTCAAGAACTCAAACTGGGAGCCTTATCCTGATTCTCTATTTTGTATCTCATGTTGCCCAATATGTATTTTGACAGCTATGCTGGGCCAGAGGATAACCAGACTGCTGGCACAGGTAGGGCAGGTAGCTGCCACCCCAGGGTTGTGGTCATCTGCCATGGGGTCAGGGTAGCATGGTGCTCTAGTCAGGAGTCATAGCTTGGTTTCAAGCCTACATGGAGAAAGAATGTATTTGAGATTAGAGCTTTGGATGGGGAAACAGCCAGCCCCAACTAAACTCCTTCTCCATAATGCTATAGCTTGGAACTGGCACATACAGATCTTAGGGCATGAACTTTCCAACTCTCTCTCCTGGTTCCTGCTCTTGAACATTTGCACTGTTGCAGCTGGTGCTCCATTCCTTTGGCAGCAAAGGTCTTTAGGAGTGGCATCCATGCAGGCAGGATGCTTAACAGCCACATTGCACCACATGGGATAAGATGGTGCTTGGGAACTCATGTGGAGGAACAAGCTTCTGGGCAAAATCCACACAAAAGAGTAGATAGCCCAAGAATTATTTTTTTTGGTTATAATTTTTTTTTGGTTATATTATGGTTATAATTTTTCATGAACTGTGCCCAAGGCTGACCAAATGGCTGTGGGATTAGCCCAAGATTTGGGAGACCTGCAATCTGCATTTTGCTTGGATGTGATTTCTTATTGTTGGCAGGTAGCAGAAATCAAGAATGGACCGCAGCTGCCCGTTCAGCAAGTGCTCATCCATCTCAAACTCACTGGACTAAGCACTTCAAAGGAAGGCCCCATGGGGAGACTGAGAATCACCTCTTCCCCATGTTATGTCTCCTCATGACCATCATTAATTAGGTATGGGCTTAATCTTCAAAGCTCCATGTTTTATGTCCCTTTTACCATTTGCAGTTTAGGAGAACTCTAAATAATTTCTCTCAGCATTACTTTGTCACAACATCTGCCTTTGGCTGTAGACTTTGTGGTTTAATTAACCTGCCATGAGAACAAATTTCCTTTTACGCTTTTTTAATTTCCTACTCTCTAATTTCATCAAATAGTCATTTGTGTCTCAGTTACCACATGAGGACTGTGAAACAGGGATAATGGCAGAGTGCTTCCTATATGGGGATAATGTCAGAGTGAATAACTTCAGAGCCTGGCAAGCACTCATATACTAACTACAGCAAGTACTGCGACTGCACTCGACTCTCTGCCACTGACTTCAGACTGTGATCTTCCCAGACTCAGAATGTCTAAGTCACACCACTGTTGTTACCACTGAATTTACTGAGAAGGCTGCTCAGTTAAGCTCCCGGTCAGTCTGAAATGCTGCTTCTCCTCTGTCACCCCCTCCTTCCTTGCCTCTTCCCACATCTATTTTCCCAGGCATCTGGAAAGCTGAAGAAAACAGGCTTATTTAAGGAAGCTTTCTAAAGAATGAAGGACCATCAGAGCTGCTTCTCAGAGAGCTCTGTGCTGGTCTGTAATACAAAATTGCTGAGGAGAGCTGAGAAGGAAGTCACTCTGGGCACCAAAACTTCATCTCTGCCTTGTGGGAGCACTCTAAATTCAGCTTAAGAGCTTGCATATGTTAATTATCATCCAGGAGAGAGGAGCCGTAGGAGGTTATTAAGCTATTCAAAACATTTTTTGGAACCCTCAGACAGGAAGGTAAGCCCTCTGATTTATTCAGTGGAAAGACAGTATGACGCTGTGTTAGATGTGAAGTGCATGATCTTGCATCTGTTTCCCATTAGAGTAGTACCACCACTGCCAATGGGATGATCACTTGCATAAGTAAGGAAGGCACAGCTGAGCCATAGCAGTTATTGCCTGTAGTCTATTGCCTAAATGCAAACAGGGTCATACCAGCCATACTGATTCTATGCAGTGGAGTGTCAGAAGTGAATCATCAATACAGACAGGATAATCTAGCACTGAATGGATTTTTGTTACAAAACTCCCAAGCTGTCCAATATCAAGGGCCAGATAATATGAAGTCTCCCCCAGCAACAAATCCAGACTTAAGCAAGAACAGTTCTGACTCCCCTACAGGCCATAAGCAATGATGTTCCCTATGTATGTCCAACATTTTCTCACCCTTTATGAGATGCTTAACAGGGTGGAAATCTTGTAAGAAGGCATCTCAAGCATGTGTCAGAAATGAAGCCCAAAGCAACACAGCCTGGAAGATTTAGTGCTCAGGGTACTGTCAGCACAATGTGAGGGGAAGCATTTGGTTCTGTGACACTGCAGAGATATCTTATGACTTACTGGTACTGGGAGTTTGACCCACTTCCCTCTGGCTTTTGGAAGAATCTAATACAAAATGGACCAGAAAGGAAAAGACAATTCTCTGTGGTGCCCTGAAGTCAGAAGCCAGGCACCTGAATGCTTGGCATTGTTTCACATCACAAGATACTCAGAACTGTCAGAGCTGGGGATTCTTGGGTTGCTCTTTTCTTCTTTGCTGTTTTTTTGGGTTTTGCCTCTGGAGGTTAGAAATTGCTGGAGGCATCTTAAAGATGAGATTCCTATATCATCACATGACTCCAGAAACAGAGACTTTAAGAAAAATACCAAATATCCTGATATTTATGATGAAGCCTGCAAATCAGACCCTTTGATTAGATCCCCTTCCTCACCTACGCTCCTGTCTGCAGCGCAGTGAGCTATGGGAGCCCATGGTCACATGTGCGACACAGGTTTTTCCTGGCAAGCATTGCATTGTAAGCACCAGCAGCCAGTTTGGCATCTCAGCATCAGTATTTGGAGATAAAGAAAACTTATCTCTAAGGATTTTGGTGCTGTAACCCATGATTTCTGCTCTGGTAAGAGAGGAAAAGCAAACCATTGGTCTTGCATGTCCATGCAGCACCTGTCATCCAACAGGATCCCAAAAGTCAGCAGTCCACTGGGATGGGAATATTGTTAGAAAAGGATGTAGACAGCCTGCATGGGGTCATAAAATTTTTCCCTCTTTAACTGGCCCTGCTCCTGCTGCAACCTCTGATAAAACCCAGCAGCCAAAAACTGGGCTCTTGTAATACCAGATTAACATAAAGGTATGATCCTCCAGGAAACTGGCCTTGCAGATGCCACTTCTCACAGCTGCCACTGGAGCATCCTCTGTTTTGTAAGAAAACTTAGCATCCTCAGCGCTGTTTGTGTTACTGAAGGCCCTGGGTAAGCGCTAGCTCACTGGTACCCCGCTGCCCTGGGAGAGGCGAAGGGATGTGTTTGATCCACATGTCACACTTGGAAAACAAAGATACAGAGTGAGGCAGGTCCATGAAGACCATAAGATTTATTAAAGGGATTAACATGATTTGGCAACTCTAATACCACAAGTCAGAATGATAGTTTGCCTACAGAGGAAATGACATTGCAATAAAAAGAATCATCATAATGTAATTCTTTGTGTAGACATTTCTGTTTCAAAGCAAAACTTGCTCTAGTTATAACCATACAAACTCCTGTACACATTCCCACAGCGGGATTGAAAAGGTAAAGCCCCAAGAGCTTTGAGCCTGATCCATTCTTTCAAGCAGTGTGTTTGAGCTCATTCATACAGAAGAACCACCTACTCCCTTTTAAAAAGGAAAATCCACTAAACCCCATTTTGCATAGTATTTATTTAGTGGTTTGCATTCACAACCAAAAAAAAAAAAAGAGGCTAAACTTTGAATAGTCACTTGTTACTGTCACTTTCTTTGCTTGTTTTCATACTTGCATGCCTGTGAACATCTGCGTATGATTCTGTAGACTACTGCATGATATCTTACAGATCCCCCGCTGGTCTCTAGGCTGCAGGTTGTGGAGCAGTACTTTGGTATTTACACAGGGCTGCCTTTCCTTAGAAATGAAAATGGCCCCCGCCAGAGGAAACACTAACAAGAAGCCATTTATATTTTACTCAAAACCTATAAATAAATAGTATATAAACAAAAAGATATTTTCAGAGGAACCGAACAAATTCTGGGAAGAAAAATTCACCCCAGGATGATGGCATGCAGGAAATCCCTGAGCCACAAATCTCAGGAGGCTGAAAAATATTTGGGAGAGCAAATACTGCTTTCTTGGCCTTTTTTAGGTCAGCTTCTGGCAGACGGTCACTGGAAGAGGCAGGATCCGAGTTAAACAGTCCATTGACTTGACTCAGGACAACGCTTGTGAGTCAACCCTTATTTGTGTGTAATTTGCTTTTCTCTTGGAAAACCTTGGATGGAGCCAGGGTGTCAGTAGGTTTGTTGAAATGGGTGAATGCAACTCCACGCTTCACTGCTAGTTGCCTTCAAACTGGGTAATGCCCCTGGCAGTCATGCCATGCAGAGAGGGGAGGAACCATTTCTGGCTCCTGGTCAGATCATCTAGATGAGACCTCCTGGGCCTTTCATTTTTCTCCAGTGTTGACTAAATGCG
>NW_010161255.1:0-950 GCF_000695765.1 Mesitornis unicolor | reverse complement strand
TGAACCGCTGCTGTCTGGTTCAAGAACTCCTAAAAGAAGTGATCAGAACTAGTGACGACTCCGCTGAATGGAGCATCTGTGTCTGACCGTGTGTATGCAGCACCATCTACTGCTTACAGAGAATTTCTTATCCTCCTCCCTTGAATCTGTAGCAATGTATTCAGGGTACATCTGTACCATAACTCCTTTCAGCCCCGGCATGCTGCTGGTCTGGAGGCAGTCAGAGGGTTCACCGTGAAGGCAAACGCTGTGCACGTTCACAGCAAGCATGCGACAACCTGGGACATGGAAAGTATAAAATTGGAGGTGCATTAACATCTTGGGCTGTACAAGCTTGCTGAGATTCCGGTGTGCCACTCCAGCTGATGTCTGCAAGATGTCTGAAGCCCACCCGGAACTGAACGTCCTGCTTTACTGGAACCCAAATTCCAGAATCGCTATAAAACTAATGACAAATATTTAGTAAGGGTTGGGAATAACTTCAGTGCTCTCCTCTTCCCTTCTTCACTGAAGCTACAAAACCAATGCCCTCTGCTGACACTAAAGGATATTACCTCCTTCAAGAGAGAAAAAGGCAAGATTTAACTAATCAGAAAGCTCTTCTTTTGTTTCTTTAGGACCTATACTGTTATCTCCAGAAACCAGAGGAAACTCCTGCCTGGGAGCGAAATCATCTGGCCAGTATTTGGCTGAGGGATAGCTGCTAAGCTCTCCCAAGACCTAGGCAAACTGCTTTCTGCGGCAAGCTCTGCCCCGGCTGGAGCGGCCACCTCAGGCAGCGGCTCTAGCGCCTCTGGGAACAAAATCCTCCGTTTCCCTCCACCTGCCGGGACTTCCCGGCGGTGCCGGGGCGGGTGAGCCTCCACACCGACTCCCTAGGATCTCGCCTGCCCCTTCCTGAACGCGGGGTCCTCGGCGGGGCAGCACTTGTTGGGAAGGCGACCGGCCAA
>NW_010161254.1:0-2592 GCF_000695765.1 Mesitornis unicolor | reverse complement strand
CCGAGCCACAACGCTACGGGCTGCCTGTTGTCCAAACGCGGCCGTGGAAAGACAGCACGGGGCACTGCGGGAGATGGCAACCGCGACCGAGGCGGGAGGGCGCGGGGTCCTGCGAGCCCTGGCGGTGGCTTTGGGCAGCGGGCAGCGTTGCTCCCTGCAGCGGGCGGTACCCGCCGTGAGCTGGCTGTGCGGTCCGCGGGGACACGCTGCCTTCACCTTCTGTGCAATATTCTTATCTCTACGAACTGCTTCAGCGGGCTCCTTGTTCAGTGCAGCAGGAAAATGTCAGCCCAAACAAACAGCAGCCTGCAAAGAGATTTTTTAACCCCTCTGTTGCCATCCGTGGAAGGTACACCATGTGTCACACTACTCCTGTCCTGCAGCAAGGCGTCTGTCCTGCTACACAGCCTGTGTACAAGAGGCTGCTGATGGCAAGGGGCAAGTTTTACAGTAAAGATTTGCTCAAAGCTTTTACTGTAAATCTGTTCTGCCTGTTTGTTCTGCCCGCAAGGGAAAGGAGGCTGGGCCTTGCAGGACACCATGCTTCAAAGCATCATGGATCTCTGGGGCTTAATACAAACCAGAAGTGCTCTGGAGAGGTGTTAGTGAGGCTGCTGGGGTCTATGGGCAGCAGGGACTGAGATGGCTGAGTGGAAAGGGAGTTCAGTGCACTAGCAGAGGCTCAGAGAGCCACCAACCACACCTGCAGAGACATGATCCAACTACAACTGTGCAGAGCTGGCTTACAGATCCCATCTCCCAAAGCACCATCTGCTTGCTAAGCTCATATTCCTCTTGGCCCCTTGCCTGCTGCATCAGAGGTGCAAACTCCTTCCAGTCTCCTACACCAAGCTTGACAGGGCGAGAGCAAGGGAACTCACCTTGCAATGGACATCACCTGCAGCTGTCACGGTGAGCTGCCTCTTGTGCTTACTGTGCATGGTTTCCAAAACCACTGCGAATGGCCTCACGGCTGCCCCTTCCCTGCCTCCCGAGCTGAGGGCGCTGGATGCCTCCAGGCTTGAGTGTGTGTAATGCTGCCTAACTCTTTGGTGCAGAACCAAACCTGACTCCTGGGAAGCAGACTTGAGTGGGCCTACAGTGTGACCTACAATGAAGTGGACCATTGAGGTGGATCACAGAGATCTGGGGGATTGGACTAGATGATCTTTTGAGGTCCCTTCCAATCCCTAACGTTCTGTGATTCTGTGATCTGCAGCGTGGTCTCCAAAGGCCTGGGACTCAGGCAAGAGCTGGGTTCACCTCAGTACCAGAAGTCTGAGAGACAACCAATGCATTCCACCTTGCTTCCAATGCCTGGAAAGCATCATATGGCTAGCAGGGCCAAAGAGATGGACTTGTCTGCCAGCTGACAGGGGTGTTAGTCACCTAAAATGCCTCCCTGTGTGCTCTCTGTATTGCCCCCACGAGGTCTCAGTGGTGGGAGGTCAGACTGCAGCTACTTCCAACTGCATGAGTGGAGGCTTTCCAGTAGGGCAGCTTCTTCTGATACCACCTCAAAGAGAGGGACTGCTGGCAAATGCGAAAGCCCTCGTCTGATGTTCAGCTATCTGGGCAGGACAGACAGAAACTACTGACAATTCACTAGGAAGAATGAGGAAGTGGGGAAAGGGGAAAAAGTAGGAGCTGGCACTGAGGAGGTGGCAGGATTTCACAGGCAGTTCAGGGGAGCGCTACAAGGGTGGGCTGAAGCTCACAGATAAGGAAAGGGGAGCACTGGACGCTCAGCAATGCTGTGCAGGGCTGGGACGGATCCAGTGCTGCCCTTCTTTTCTACTGGGAACACACTCGTGAGTGGTTTACCTACGTACGTCCTCAGCTCTGCCTCCCCTCCTCTGCTGCTGATCAGTAACAGCCTTTAATCATCTAAGAACCGAGTCAGCAGCAGTGTGGGACCACTGGATGGCATCAGAAACCAGCATATGGATTAAGTTTGGGCAATAACTTGTTTTAAAATTTTTGGAGCTGGGCCCTACCAAGGTTAAGGTGAGAGGTGCTGGGGATATCACACTGTCCTGGAAACCCAGCATTTCCACTTGCAGATGCTCCTGAATAGGGGAGAAAAGGCACCAGGAGGTACAGGTGGCACACATACTCCTTAGGGGTGCCGCTGGAAATGCCGGGTGTTGCACAGAGCTCGCTGTCCATGTGGGATGGCTTATCATGTGGAAGGAGCACGGCCTTGGGTACAGGGACAGGACAACCGTGACCTTGGGGAGGGCTCCCCCAGGATTCACACATTGCCAGAACCTCCCGCGGGGGAAAGAACGAGTAAACCTGTTTGGCCTACCAAAAATTTAGCCTTACCTCTCCCCTCTGTGGGGGCTGCCCCAACCCGGCTCATGACTGGGGTATGTGGACAAGCGTGAGGCCGGGGCCTTGGCGACCTGGAAACGCGCCGAGCCAACCGAGGGGCGCTTCTCCTGCTCGCCGGAGGTGGCGGAAGACCAGCGCCAGGTAAGAGGAGGAGCTGCGGCAGGGAGCGGCGCCACCTCCGGCCTAACCGGGCGGCTACAGCCGGGCGGTTGGGGCCCAGCCCTGGTGGAGGGCTGTGCGAGAGGAGCTGCCCCG
>NW_010161253.1:0-22819 GCF_000695765.1 Mesitornis unicolor | reverse complement strand
GAGGCCACGGCAGCCCCTTGCCGAGGCCTCCCCAGCCAGGCCACGGCTGAAGCCGAGGCCCCGCAGCCTGCACGAAGGCCCCGAGGGTGCCCTGGCGAGGCTGAGGCCAGGACCCCCGTGCCTTGGCAAAGCTGCCCCGGCTGGGCTGCCTGCATGCGGGGTGGGATCAGCAGGAGGGAGGACATTGGGTGTCAGGACCTGTAAAGGTGTCTTCAGCAGGGGAAGAGAAAGTTAAACCAGAACCATGCTTGAACTGGCTTTCACCTCTTCATCTGCTCATTCTGTGTTCCCAATGGGGAAGTGTATATGTTACAGGGATGAAAAAGAAATAACCAACCACAGATCCGTGCAGGATTTGAATTAACGTGGTGAATAATATGAGCAAATTAATGTTTGACACAGAAATCAGAGCTGGAAGAGCCCTTTGCTCTCTTCCAGGTCACTTAATTGTTGTATTTGACACGGAATTAATGACTTTCTAATCTTATTTCCTCGTATTTCAGACTGTTAAAAAATCATGATGTGGTTTAAGCAGTTCAACAAAGCAGGTTCAAGTCTTGGCAGACAGCTGAGTCTCAAGATTCACAGAACGTATACTGTTGGCTAATTTATAGACTGTAGATTCTGGTATAGCTATTAGAGAGCTTGATCATGTAGAAGCTTCATTTTTAAAAGTGGTGGTGTTCTTAGTATGGAAAAGACTTCAGGATTTTTGAGGGACTTTGTAAGATTTCTTAGGATAATTAAAACAATTCTGTCAAAAGAAGATATTCCTCACAAATTTGCCAGGTCTATCTGGACACAGAGCTAAATGCTCCCTCCCAATTCTGGAAGAAGCTGGAGCCTTAATGGTAGGCCACTTGTTTGTAGGGTAAGCAGGTACACCCTGCCTGAATACAGCTGCTTAACACTGCATCCTTCAACCACAAGCAGCCAAACCAGAACATGAATATGGAAAGACTCAGACAAAAAGCAAATCTTATTTCAAGATTAGGGATGAGTGAGGAGAAAAAAAAAATAATAGTAAGAGATAATAAACTCTTATAAGATGATGAAGCCATAAGAGAACACATTTAGCTCTGTATTGAATTTTTGGTTTTCTTACTAAAATTTCTTGGTAGCAATTGGGCCTCAGGCCATCTCCCAAAAGTACACCACAGAAAACTTTAAAATTCTATGAATTTGGGTAAGTTGTGAATTACTCATGAATAAAACAAAAATTCGAGTTAGAAAGCTCATACTCTTTAGGTTATGCTACTGTTCATGGGGAAAAATATATTTAGATATTTATATATTTGCATGTAGCTAGATTTCATGGGAGTTTGGCCATAAGTATTAAATATGAAATATTCTATTCTTGATATGTCTCAGAAATAATTTGTAATAGGCTTGGAAAAAAAATAATAAAATAAGTGTTTGCTTCCGAGAGGAATGAATACCAAAATTTGAGACACAGCATAGTTTGCAAAAACTGTTTCCCAAACCACATCTTTTGGTTTCCTCCCACACTTCACGTGTATTTCTAATGCTTGAAACTCAAAGTGGCTCAGAAATTCAGCCCAGAGTGATGTGCTTGCGTATTTCCATTAGTGACTTAAAGAAAGGTGGTATGTATAGACCTAGCAAAAGCATCTCATCGTGTGATAACTGTTCAGAACTCACGTTGAGCTTTTATGTACTACCAGGTGTCTTCATTTGTTTCTGTGGAAGTTGTTGGGGTTGTTTCCCGTATTTGTAGAAGGTTCCTCAAGTGAAGTGGTATTTCAGGAGGATTTTTTTTTTTGCACAGTTGTGAATGCATAGAAGGGTAATTCTGAAAGAAGCACTGCTGAGCAAAGCTGCTGGTTTTCCTTCACCCCACTTCTCTTCCATTTTTCTTCAAATTACATGAAACTGGCTTACGTCTTGTCTACACATAATAGTGTACTCAATTGTCTTCTGTGTAGCAAACAGTCTTACAAGTGGCCATTACAAGTTATGATATAGTTGGTGAATTATTCCAGTATTTGCACTCTAGTCAGAATGAACAATAGTTTTGCTTTTCAATTTACATTGTTTGTGGCATCACATCTGTTTTCTGAACTATTTTGGCAGGCCCCCAGCTGTGTCCCCATTCTGCACACTCCCTGGCTAGTTGATCTGTTTGTTTGGGTGCCCTCTGCCCTGTTCAAATTCCGGTGCACAGCCAGGTTCTGCCTGTTTGCATTTGTAACCCCTGAGAGCCAGCATAACTCACATTTTGCTCTAGTCTTTTATCTTGTCGTCTTCTCAGGCTTTCAGCTGAAGCCTGGCTCAGATCCTAATTCTTTGTACTCCCTAGGGAGAGATAAAGGTGTGGGAAGCCTTAGGGTGCAGATTTTAAACTTCCTCCAATGCACTAAGACTTTAAGTGCATAATCTATTTGGATCCCAATCAACACACCAAACTGGTTGCTCTGTATTAGAAAAAAGCTGTGAAAAAGGTGGCCCACAAGAAAGAGGACTGAGCTGCAACTGAGAGGTATCAGCAAGATTTAAGAATGGGCCAAGAGGAACCACATCCACTTCAACAGCAGAAGTGAAGTCAAGCACCTGGGTCAGAGTAACTCCATCTATCAGAGCAGGCTGGAGAAAAGCCTGGCTAGAAGTCAGCTTTGCAAGAAGAGAGCCTGGGGGTCCTGATGAGCAGAAAAAGTTGAATATGGTTCCTCCACTAGGGAAGGGCTCTATACTGGGCTGCGTTAGCAAGAGCATAGCCAGTAGGTAATGGGAAATTATTATTTCCTACTCTATTCAGCACTTACAAAACCTAAATACCATGCCCAGCTTTAAGCTCCATGCTGGAAGAAAAACCTGTGAGTTCAGTTGAGGACCACCTTACAGGGCAGGAGCATGTGGAAGGAGATACAAGCACATGTAAAGCAAGAAAGCTGGCTTTGTTCAATACGGAAAAGAAAAGGCCGAGAGGAGAGCCAGTTGCTGGTTTTTAAGATGTATAATGAGTAATTATATAGCTAAGGAAAATGTAGACACAAACTCTTCTTTGTGCACAGTGTCACGGATGAGAGGCAAGTGTCACAAATTGCAGGAAAATCAATTCAGACAGAATAAAGAAGAAAACAAATTTGATGGTTAAGCACTCAGTTTTCTGATAATTAACAAGGAAGAAGATTGTGCACTTGACTAGGCAAAGCTGTCAGCATCGTGACCAGATTTTTAAGTTTTCCCTGCTTTATGCAGGAGACTGGACTAGAGATCTCCCAAGTTTCTTTCCAGCCTAAATTATTCCACAATTCTAAGAAAGCACAGGACCTCCACCAAGCTTGAAGCACCTGTCCATATGGCAGTAAGCTAAACAGATTTGGATACCTGACACCAGCAAGCTTTGGTTTATTTTGGGCACAGCTGATGCATGAGAAAATATCACTATCTGCATAAAACACTCCTTTGTAGAGATGTAACTGACAGCTATGAGCTCTTCAATACAAAAATGTCTGAGTTTCCATAGAAACTAGTTTGGATAATCCTTCCTGTATCCAGCCATTTCTCTGCAGCAGAGATTTAAGACTGTCAGCACAACTGTACCAAAAAACCCCAAACCCACCCACCCACCAGTAAGCATCACTGTATGACATGAATGCTAGTTGTAGAAGGGGTGAACACTTGTCTGGGTGTATATCATACCATGCAATACCAATAACAGACTTCAGCACTGCAAATTATCTACACTATGTTTAAAGCACAGAATCATTTCACAGCATATTTCACCAAAGAATAAAGGCTGAGCATATCTGTCATGGCAGCAAGATGCATCCAGGTACAACACAGATCTATTCCTTGGCAAGCAGGATTCTCTTCTCAATCTCAGGGAGCTTTTGCTGTAAGCCATATGAATTCCCATCCCCTGGGGTGTTTTTCACTGGAGCAGCACACAAACACCTTGGTGTAACAATTGCTCTGCACTTAAAAATTCAGTTAGGGCAGACACTGCATTCTCTTTTACCACATCTATTTTACCATGCCTTTAACTTTTCCTTTCCCCACTATCGTTCAGCTACTCCATTCCTATACCCTGTGTTCCTAAAAGGATGAGGATTTTCAGTAAGCACAAGAGCAAGCTGGCATACCAGCCTCTCACCATTTTGCCATTTCAATGATCAAGCCACAATCCATTCCCTCAATGCCTCCTGTCCCAGTGCTAACCTCCTCAGTTAAAAACCACATAGCTTTGCTGCGAAAGCAAGTATTCTGTCATTGATCACAGAATCTCAGGAGTTGGAAGGGACCTTGAAAGCTCATCCAGTCCAACCCCTGCCAGAGCAGGATCACCCAGACCAGGTCACACAGGAACACGTCCAGGCGGGTTTTGAATGTCTGCAGAGAAGGAGACTCCACAACCTCTCTGGGCAGCCTGGGCCATGCTCTGCCACCCTTATAGTAAAAAAGTTTTTCCTCATATTCAGGCTGAACCTCCTATGCTCCAGCTTGCACCCATTGCCCCTTGTCCTGTCATGGCTGTCACTGAGAAGAGCCTGGCTCCTTCCTCCTGACACTCGCTCTTTACAAATTTATAAACATTAATTAATTAAACATCACAGGGGATTCAGTTAAAGAACTGAACCACAACTTTCTTCATGTGCAGATAGGGAATTATTTCAGTTGAATAGTCGGAAGCCTCACGAAGAGTTGTACTTCTTCATACAAGTAATCAGAAGCATGTTGTAGCAATGGAATTTGAATACAAGACAATCACACAGAGCTATCAGCAACCCACTAAAACACTGTAGCTTCCACTGTGTCCGTAGGTTGTTAAAAGAAACCACTAGTGATACAGTGACATTTGAACAGAGCACAGGAAATAGAAGGAAATACTGGATTTCCTCCATGCTCCCTCCACACCTACCACTGCACAGCCTGGCTGCTTTCTCCTGGTTCCTAGATGGAATCCAGGCACAGACTATAGACAATTTCAGTCCATGGACAAAGCGCTCATGTCTTTCTAGGTACCTCTGAGGGTTTTACCATTAATAGGGGATTTTGTTTGTTTTGGTTAACTCTTTGAAGTGATCAAACAGTGCACGTCTCCCTGCATTAGCATTGCCTGTAGAAATACTCAATTACTAACAGCATACGCATTCTTCCTCTTTATGTGCTCAGTTATCATACCCTAAAATGAATCACTGCATTAACCCATGTTCTCTAAAAGACAAATGCAAACCAACATAACTGCAGTCTTGAATACTATGTGCACCCAGCTAAGAACAATCTCTAGTGTGATTTTCTCTACAAAGTGGTTGGAACAAGGACTTGCCTTCCTTTGTTTCTGGAGACAGCATCCCACAGCACAATGCTTCTTATCTTTGCTACTGTTAAAGCAGCACAGCCAACAGGAGTTCCTCATCTCTTCCACTTTAGGATCAGTCCTGCAATACTCAGCTAGTGGATCCCACTGTTAACAGATGACCAGCACTGAGAAACTTGCACAAGACGAGAGGGGAAAAAAATAATGCGTTAGTCAGATTTCTAGGAACTTGGCTCAATCACAGAGTAAGTTTCTCAATAACAGAAGTAAGAGAGCAGAGAGGCCTCAAGAACATCCTCCAGGCCCCCTTCTGCTACAGCAGGTCAGGGTAGAAGGAACTTAACTGCATGGTGCAAGTGACTGGGTATTTACATTAGCTGCTGAGGGCCTGCCAACAGTTCATTTACAGGGACAGTTCTGCCAGCCTGTGTAAATAGTGTCTCAAGTGTGAGTGGTCAGGAAGGAAAGACAGTAAATAGAAGGGGTTTTGCAGCATGCAAGAACCTGAACAAACGTCTCCTGTCTCTCCAGCTTGTATTACATTTAGGGTTTGTTTTTTTTAATGGACAATAGAGATTAGGCAAAATACAAGTTTGAGGAGATGGGCTTAAATTATTTTCAGCTAAAACTGTACAGAGGTTATTCAATAAAGTTTCATGTTATTTTTTAAGACTGATGGACACTTAAAAGGCATAACAATTCCTAGATAGGTTAACAGTCATTACCCCAACTCAGCTGGCACACCACACATAAAGTAGCACAGTTCCACTGTTTGGGCTACCAGATTTTTAGACAGTAACAAAGGCACAAAGCACACGGGAAAAAGGTCATAATTAGGACCACAAAGTGAGAAACAATGTGTAAAGTGTGAGGAAACAAGGTGTTGTGGCCAACACCAGCACCCCTTCCCAGCAAATCTGTGGTAAGCATTTAGAACAACATTCAGAGAAATACACGAAACCATCAGCTCACCAAGCATACTGCACTTAATCCAGAAAACTTGAATACTGAAGCCACCCCACTTTTCTTTCAAAAAAGCCCACAGCACAACCTCACTAACTGCTTCAACAACCACTTTTTGTAACTTCCTACCCACCCAACCCCAGGTGGTCCTTGTACAGCTATTACAAAGGTGAGGGCACTCAGTAATCAGCTAAGCAAATCTTGCTGTCCATCCCCCACAAGACTTCCTTGTCTTAAAGGTCTTGTCTACCAGCTCCTAAGGCTACCTAGGTATGAGATAAGAGGCTTTCCTTGGCTTTTGGCTCAAAGAAGAGGACTTAACCACTTGTGTCAGACATAATGGATTAATACCATAAGTGCTCATGTTTATAAGTAGGTGACAATTCATAAAAATCATAGCAGTGAGAATTTTTCTAGAGGAGACTCTTACCACTGGTTAAAACAAAAATTATAGGCATTTATACTTACTTACGAGGCTTGAAGCCCAATTTAGGAGAGTAGGGAGATACACATGGCAGGATATAGGCTAAATTGGCTAGCAGCAAATAACTGTGGATGGCAAACTACTCAGGTAGAGAGGTGAATTTCCATACCATAGTGGCTCTGTGCTCCAGATGTGCCAGGCAGCTTTTGTACTGGTGTACGTTTATGAGTGACCACCCTGAGGACAGTCCAGCTCAGCAGTGACAGCCAAAATACAATCCAGGGGAAAAAGTTGAGAACAAGAAGTAGAAACGGCCAAAATTCAGAAAGCAGAGCTTAGCAAAATCCCTGTAGTCAAAATCAGCTGTGGAGGATGGTTCAGCTGCACTCCCAGCGTCTATGTTTGACCGCACTGGGCTTACCACAGGTCAGCTAAACTAACTGGTTTGTTCAGCTGTTGCTAATGGTTGTGGGATAATTCAAGTCCATATTTAGTAGAACTAGCAGTGAGATAAACTCCCTGCAGGTCTCCAAGACAGCCCCATTTGTCACTGAAAGATACTAATGTTCATGCAGGCTTCAGAGTCCCTGAATTATGTGTTTGGTTTTGTAAAATTTACTCTATTTCATAATACCATTTGATCTTCCTGCTTCCAGTTAACATATTAATAAAATTGGATCCCTTCTGGGGCTTTACTTGCTGAAAGCTTCACCCCCTTTCTGCTTCTTTTTAAGATAATTTGGTTACAGAATATATTCTGAATCGTAACTGTCTACAGTTACATTAACTAAAGGTAGATTTAAATAAATGCTTGGCATAGCTTGACTATACAGGTTTCCCACTCTACCCTGCATTTTCCTCTCTCTCTCAGGAAACCACCTTTTCTACAATACATTATTTTGTTAACACTGTTACGTTTAATGGCCCATGTAGCTTTAATAGATCTCACTATTTTCTCCTGAGCCTCTTTTCCACCAATGGCTACACTATGTGACACGCTGTAACGTTGCATCAAAGGTCATGCTGTTTCACCTCGCCAACAGAAGTCTTTGGATTCAGAAAACAGTTCATTTGTTATACTTATTTCTGGTTTTTGATGCAATGATTTTATCCTCATAGAGACTTCTTTTGATATAGTGCTCTAAGTTGCTGGAAAGATGCAAGCTTTTTTGGAGCATTAACCACATTAGCTCTGAAGTGTTAACCATGTTAAACCACATTACTTTGTTAATGTGGTTTATCTGAATCTGTTCCTCATTTGGACCATATCTCACCCTACTTTGCTTTTGCCAGATTTATTCCCTTTTAGTGGAAAGGAAAATTGCTAATCAATGTCTAGTAACACTCCTTCACTTGCCTTTCTTACTACATTATCTCCCTTGCCTCCATCCATCACTGTTGATATTCCCTAAGAGCAAATCAAACAATACAGTAATGTTTTGTCTGCTTCAAAAGCTGTCACCTTATTTCTAGGAAAGGCATCTACCTGTCATGAAAAATAATCCATTACTCATCTCTTCAGCTGATGATGGATCGTTTCCCCCATATGACTGACCTGAATGTGCTCTGTAGAAGTCTGTCTCTTTGGAGCTCTTCTTCTGAGCTGGTTGTCTTGGGTTTGCTGGCAAAGAGCAGACAACCATTAATACGCTTTTACAGGGTTTTTTCTATCCCATGTACCATGCAATGCCACCTAGCTTCCTTTTGTTTTGGGCAGTGTAAGGTAACTTCCCTCAGGCAGAACAATAAACATTTTCGTATTTCTTGGTGTCACCCAGATAGCTCCTTCCTCACTGACCATACACAGAATACCTTGCAGAACTTTGAGAGATTTCCAATGCTGCATTCGCTGTCTGTGGCTGGCACAATCAAACAATGGTTCCATTTCTTCATTGTTTGCTTGGATTTGTTGAGTTTGTTCTGCTTTTGCTCCTCTGACTGCTGATAACCCCTTGTGACCATCTCTTGTGCCACTAAGCTCTTTCCCAGGCCGCTGGAGGAGAAGCTATTACAACAGTCTCAAGCAGCCATATCAGCCAAATTATTTCCTTTTGCTAATGCATTTTCTTTTAATGCGCTCTGACAACTGGGTAGAGTCTAAGAGCCCAAACTGCTACAACTTATGACATTCTTCAATGACAATGGAAAGGGTAAATTACAGGGTGTCAGAAGAGGACTCATGAGATTTTGACAGCTTAACTATAGACATGAAACACAGTCACTTCCAGCCAGCTTTTTACAGGTGTTTTCCCATGTGCCCCTGGAGACTTTCCTACAGTATCAATGGGAGCCCTAGAAAAAGGTACAGGATGGCCCTCCACACTGCCTAGGCTGGAGGAAATACCCTCTTTCTGCAGGGGATCATGGTGAAGTGAAAAGCAGTTGTTCATGCTAGCTTGAAGTTGCCACAATAAAGAAACTCACTTTGAAGCCTACAGTTTCATGTAGTATCTTACAGAATGATAGGTGGAAATGTGCTCAGCTAAGGAAAATAAAAAACCAAAGAGAGGGAGAGAGGAGAGCTTTCAGATTCTGGGCTAAAATATCAAGAGAAAGAGTAAAGGTGCAGTTTGTATTGCAGCAAAATTATCTGAGGATATTGGGCAACTTGGAATTTGGCAAAAGTTATGGCAGTTTTATTCTTTGTTATAAATTATGCAGAAATGCAAAGGAAACAAGGGGTTCTGGTAATAGGTTGGGAAGTGAGACTCTTGTTAAGAAAAAAATATCCCCAAATGCTACACACTCTGACTCTTGAACTGAAAACCCAAGAGTCAGAATACTTGTTTGAAAAGCATGTTCTGCCAGTTTGGTGATATACACCTGTCCATTTCCAGTATCATCATTCGGAATAATTGCTTCAGGGTAGAACTGTCTCTCCATTGATTGAAGCGTTGGTTTGATTTATTTACTGTGACAGACGGGGGTCAGAGGACCATTTGTAAAGCAAAAGGCACAAACCTTTGCTGATTCTGTTGTCTCACAGATTTCGTTCTGCTACAGCTGGTGGCTGAGCATTTCTGCCTGGGATGGCGGAGGATCAGGAGCTGACTCAGCCACACAAAGCTCAACTCGAGCCCTCCCTTCAGCAGCGCACCAGCAACACATACCGCAGTGCAGAGCACTCTCAGGCCTTGCTCAGTGGCTTGGTATCTCTCCGAGACAGCAGCATCCTCTTCGATGTAGTTCTGGTAGTGGAAGAGAAACCTATTGAGGCTCATCGCATACTTCTAGCTGCATCCTGTGACTATTTCAGGTACACTTCAGTATGGCAGTAAAAAGCATGTGTCTGAATGTTACTCAAACCTGCAACATCCATACCTTCTGTTCTGCCACACTGCTTCTGGATGTGAAATTAGACCTGTAAGATGGAACTGCATGTGCTTCAAATTACCAAGTATGGCTTTATTCATCTCTCTGTTCCAGCACACTGAGCTTACCTCCACTAAATTCACTGCCTGTGGTACCTGGTATATAAAGAGGAGACACTATCTGAACAGGTGTATTCTGCATAAATGCGCTCTGGGTGGCTTTTAACATATCCTTAGCATTGTAAGACTTTGCCCATTGTGGTCATCATTTCATACGACACAGAAAGTCACTGAAGTGGGTCACTCCGCTGTTATGTGCTTATAGTGTGACTTGCTGTCCATTAAATCAGGCACTCCCTGGTCAATCTGACTAGCAGTTTCTTGAACTGACCTTATATTCGTAGAGCAAACAAACAAATCCCAAGGCAATCCAGATGAAATTCTAACTGGAGGAAGAACTGCTCTAGCTTAGAAAAAATTCTTACAGTCCCAAATTCCCCTGTTTTTCCTCTTCCCCCACACTCCAGTACTGCCTCTTCCCATTGACTATCCATATGTACTGGGTCTGTATTTAAGTCCTTCAGATGTGAATCATAGCTTTCAGATGGCCCCTACTGTTTTCTTGCACAATGAAGAATATTACTTTCTCAGGCCCTAAAGGCGTGTACTGTTTCTATCATTGGATTAGAGAAGAGGTAATCCCATAGAAGTGTCTGGCTAGGTTCTTACCTTTCTGAATATTTATGTTCCCAGGACAATATAAGATAAGCAAACTGAATATAGCTTCAATGCAAATCTGCCACAGCATGTGTGCCCTTGTCTTTTTACAGAGGAATGTTTGCAGGAGGACTGAGAGAGATGGAACAAGAAGAGGTTCATATTCATGGCATCTCCTACAATGCAATGTGCAAAATCTTGAACTTCATTTACACTTCTGAGCTGGAACTTAGTGTGAACAGCGTACAGGAAACCTTAGCTGCAGCCTGTCAGCTTCAGGTGAGGTACTGGGAGATGTGACAAAAAAAGCAAGAAACCAAAGCAGCAATGAAAGAAAAGAGCAAACATGAGTATCTGGTTAGATGGAGGGTTAAGGGGTGAAAAAGAGCATGGGTCTGATGAGAAGAATTTCTGTGGGATGCTGTTTCCACTGGAACTAACTGTGGAAGTGTCAGAACAATGAATGAGTGCATGTGTCTCTCATTTGTGCCAATGGTTTTATTACTTAACAAAAGTTTACCATTTCACTAGAGGACTGTTTTATACAGCACGCACTTAAGATTTGCTTATGAAAAGTTCCCTAGAATAGAATACCTCTGGCCTATGGTAAAGGACAGGGCTTGCTGCTCAGAAATTGTTGTGCTGCTCAAGCCTGCCAAGATCTTCCCCAGATTGCATCCACAGGCACATAACCTCCCCTGACACTGTCACCGCTATGGTTTCTGCACCAAGTGCGGAGTTCATGTGCCTTGAAGAAAAGGGTTTTCTCTCTAATTCCCCTACAGCTAACTGCTGCACAAGGCTTTGATACTAAATCTCGATCTTTCTGGGTGCTTACTTGGGTGGATTTCTACACACCTAGCACCAAGTTGTTAGCAGAGCGACTTTTGGACAGCATTTAGTTCTTTATTTGGCAGTAGTCCCTCCTGCCAGATACAACTTCACTTTGTGTTCAGAAGACAACACTAAACATTAATTTTCCCTTCAAATGGCTTTCTGTGGTCTTGAGTGATGCAGTGATCAGACTGTGAGGAGAGCAGTCGTCTTGCAGACAACTTTCTCACAGTCATCTCAGGTTTCTGTCACCTGTCTCTTGACTGTGAGGCAAGTGGTGTCTGAAATAAAAAATATCTCTCTTGCAGATTCCAGAAGTCATTAAGTTCTGTTGCGATTTCCTCATGTCCTGGGTAGACGAAGAGAACATCCTCGATGTATACAAACTAGCTGACCATTATGACTTGAGACATTTGAGTGATCAGCTGGACTCCTACATTTTGAAGAACTTTGCGGCTTTCTCAAGGACACAAGTGTACCGACAGCTACCCTTGCAGAAAGTCTACTCCCTTCTCAGCAGCAACCGTTTGGAGGTTAACTATGAGTTTCAAGTTTATGATGGGGCACTTTTTTATCATTATTCTCCAGAGCAACTGGAGACAGATCAGGTCTCCCTGGTGGAACCCCTTAAGCTACTGGAGACAGTTCGTTTTCCTCTGATGGAACCCCAGGTCCTGCAAAGGCTTCATGATGAATTAAGTCCATGTCCTTTAAAAGATACAGTCGCAGATGCATTAATGTACCACAAGAATGAATGTCTTCAGCCAATGCTTCAGAGCTCCCAGACACAGCTGAGATCAGAGTTCCAGTGTGTAGTGGGATTTGGAGGGATGCATTCTACTCCATCCATTGTCCTCAGTGATCAAGCCAAGTATCTGAACCCCTTGTTGGGAGAGTGGAGGCACTTTACAGCTGCACTAGCCCCCAGAATGTCCAACCAAGGGATTGCAGTTCTCAATAATTTTGTATATTTAATTGGCGGAGACAACAATGTAAGTGGTTTTCGAGCAGAGTCAAGGTGTTGGAGGTAAGATAAGGATAATCCTGCTATTCTTCTTATTACCACCCTATTGCCCACCTCTTAGTCAGTAAGCCCGTTGCGCAGTATGTGTCCTTGCCGGCCAAATTATTAGGAACTGAGCAGAAGCCTCACTGAAAGAAAACAAGAAATAAAGAAATGAGCCAGCAGTGCTTATGGGACAAAGAAGAGCATGATAAGGTAGAAACAGCTACTCATTCAAGAGCATTACGTGTGCTACTTTCTGCCCTGTCGGAGGAAGTATTAAAGCAGTAATGAACTAGAATCCCCTGCAACCTTAGACTGTCTAGATGCTCTTGAACTGGGATTTCCTAAAAGTTCTCTGTGTAGTTTTGGTCCCAATGCAAAGGCATTTAGCTACCAAAAAGGATTTTTAAATAAAATGCTATCACTGGTTGATTGTCGAGGATTTGTGTGCACAATAGCAGCATTCCAGAGTGCTCTTAAGGGCTTCTGTGCCAGGGAAAAGAGCAGAAGTATCAGTTTTAGATTGTAATGCCCATTACATTGCAAACCAGATATAAACCCTTCTATCTTTATAATGTGGTAATTCTTAGTAGTTTTAGCTAAGTTGCCCTTATTTTATGTCATGCGCAGTTTCACTTCACAAACAGTTTTCTCTGTAACTAAAATTTTCAGACCAGATAGATATCTCGATCTGAAAATTAATCATGAAGTTCACTTTGAGCAGCAGATATTTGGGGAAAAAAGTCAAAGAACTCAAAGAACCCACCACAAATTTATGCCCCTCTTGGCCTCTTGAATATCCTTTGTGCTATTTTTAGACTGTTTTACCTTGTGCAAGCAGAGATTTTTAAATATAACCTGACAGCAGTGTATAAGATCATGGAAAACCTAGGCTTTTATAGCATGATTATATCAACTAAAATACATCTTCTAAAAATAGAATAAAACAACTTTGCTAATAATAAAATGCTGACAAGGCCAAATTTCACTCCACTTACAGCCGAGCTCAATTTCAGCCAAAGACAATACAGTAACCCACATCTGTGGTGCTGTCTGGTATTCCAGCAATGGTTCTGCGGCTGTATGAATAACTTTCTTTGATCCTGTTCTTTTACAAGGTATGACCCGCGACACAACAAATGGTTTCAGATCCAATCCCTACAGCAAGAGCATGCTGACCTCAGTGTTTGTGTTGTGGACAACTATATATATGCTGTCGCAGGCCGAGATTACCATGAAGACTTGAGGGAAGTGGAGAGGTATGACCCTAAAAGCAACACTTGGGAGTATGTGACACCTCTGAAGAAGGAGGTAAGGAGTGCATTAGCCACACACACTACTACAGTACCCCAATTCCTGATTTCATCTTTTTAGATACTTTTCTTATGTGTAGCTTTAAATGTGCTGATACTCTGATGGGAAACAGTACCCTCTGAATATGGGAAAAATTAATATCAAGAAAGGAGAATAATAATATATGTAAATTCCTTGTTTTCTTCTTGTTTTCCCTTGACCCTTTATTGTGTTAATTCTTCAAACCATTTAAAATTGAACACATAATCTCTGGGAAGTTCCCATTCCTCTTAGTCTCATTAACTATGAGCCACAGTAGTACAAGCTTCTCACTTACAGTCCTGACAACACACTTTACTCCTGATCAGAAGAGACCATGCCCCAGTAAGAAGGTCCATCAGTTTCTATAGACCACATAGTTCCTGGACACCGAACTGAGATTGGGTAACAAGTGCTGGTCACAATAGCTTATGTGACGCAGAATCACATCTCAGCAGCTAATGTAAGACCATTACTCACTCGAAATACGTGAGTGAATAGCTACATTTTGTCATCAGTACCATTTATCTTCTAAAACAGCCATTGCAAAACTAGTAGTTGTGACCTCAGGAACCAGGAAACAGTGTAGTAATGTAGAAACTGGGGTTATGAGTGGAAAAGTTTATGTTCCAAGCTCTAATATAGCTAAAAAAGGCAAGAATTTTCGTTTTCATGTTAAAAGTTTTCATGTCAAGGAGGAAAATAAATACAAACAACTGCTTGATTAATCTTGTTAGGGAAGAAAACAAAAATCCTAAGCAATCTTTCAAGAAACTGCTGATTTCTACTACACCTTCTAAAAGCTTTGGGTCTAGTGATCAGCACAAAATATTTATGGTATCATAATGCCTCTCAATTGAAAATCTCAGGACACCTTAGAAACATAAATATTACTGCTGTTTTACAGAAGGGATGCAAAGGCAGAAGAGGATAAACAGGAGAAGGCGGCGGTTGTGTGAGGTTGCAAATAATAAATGTGTGTCAATGCCAGGGATATAAAAAGCTTAAAGATCCAACTGAGTACTGCAAAGTGGGATATCTTGCATTCTTGATAACAATGCTTGATAAGAAAAGTCTCCAACAGAAAGACTTCCAAGTAGACTAGGGAGAAAAGTATTAGTATGAGTGTTCAGCTAAAAATAAAGAATGAGAACCTACAGCAGTTCTGGAAGTTTTAGAAATTCTAGTGTATTTCATTCAGAAATTCACACAGCATAATCACCTAGAAAGGAACTGTCTAAAAGAAAATCCTAGATGTTCATATCTGCTTAACTCATGAAGAATGTCACTCCCCGATGTCTATTCCATACTTTGAAACTGGGACAAATTAATAAATCCAGGCCTCAACCTCTTGATTTCCCACGGGGTGATACAGGTATATGCACATGCTGGAGCAGCACTGGATGGGAAGATGTATATTACTTGTGGGAGGAGAGGAGAAGACTATTTAAAGGAGCTACAATGTTATGACCCAAAGACTGACCGCTGGGAGGTTTTAGCAGACGGTCCGGTGAGACGTGCTTGGCATGGGATGGCAGCACTGCTAGGAAAGCTCTACGTAATTGGAGGAAGCAACAATGATTCTGGTTACAGAAGAGATGTTCACCAGGTAAGAGCACGTCATACCTGCGTCCTTCTTGGAAGAGTGTCTTTCTTATGGATGCTTGCACTCTGACGTATCTTTCTCCTACTAAGTATGCTAATTTAACCGTCTGCCTAGCAAGAGCTACTGCACCAGCTCTCCCCCACTCAATTGTAGAACTTGCAATTATTTATTTACTACTGTATGTCTTGAATGCATTGTCTAACCCACAAAACATTAAAGCTCTAGCAACTGGAATTCCTACCAATTTTAAAACAACTTTGCAGGATAACATTCATTGGGCTGCATATACCCAGCAAGTAGCAGAACAGTTAAATTCACTTTGCATTGTCTTCTCACATGCATTCTTTTCTAAGTTGAGGACTTTCGAATTACCAATGTTTAATTGCAGGACAGATTTACGGATATGTTGGATGGCAATTGTATAATGCTATTAAATTTACAGTACCTGATGATAAGTGATGCCTGGGAGTCTTACTCCAGCTTCTAGAAGTGCTAGAGACATGAAAAGAAGTCACAAAAATAACTGCTCTTATAAAGCCAATGAAGATGGCAGCGTATCTGAATGATAAAAAGGTGCTTACAAATAGAAGCAGTGAGCCAAGTAGGTACCCAATGAAATCTAAAGCTTCCCAATATACGGTGCAGAGACAGCATAGCAGGTTTTTCGTATTTGTTTGTTCCAGCTCATTTTTAACTAATGCAAACAGATGCATTATGTCTGAGCTTATATTAGCATATGTCCCTATCTCTTTCACCCTTGCATACATTTTTGAGTGACATACAGCTGTTACCCCAGCAGCAGGGTCAGAAGTTGTGATTCAATGCTGCATGCACGATTTTCTGCCGAGTACTGTACTTCTACTACACAGTGATATGCTCTCTCCATTATCAACACCCTGTCAAAAGACTGATGATATTGCATGGCTTCCTAAATAGTCTGCCATGTGGCCAGGCTCTGTCACTAAGATACAAGTTTGATTTTGGCTAATCTCTCTCATTTTTTTTACAGGTTGCCTGCTACAGGCCAAGCACTGATCAGTGGACAAATGTATGTCCACTTCCTGCAGGACACGGAGAGCCAGGTATTGCAGTCTTAGACAACAGGATCTATGTCTTGGGAGGCAGATCCCACAACAGAGGAATCCGCATGGACTATGTCCACATTTACGATGCAGAGAGAGACTGTTGGGAGGAAGGACCCCAGTTGGAGGATGATATTTCTGGGATGGCTGCCTGCGTTCTCACTTTGCCCAGGGCTGTTCTAATGGAAACAGAGAAATGGTTCTCAGAATGGCACACAGACCGTGTGAAATATCACCTTGACTTTCCATCGGAAGTTATGAGTGTATCAGACTGGGAGGAATTTGACAATTCAAGTGAAGATTAGAAAACTTTAATATTTATTTTTTTTGCCAGTGGATGAGGAAATTAAGGCTTGGAGAAAATATTTAGAGATTTTATATGTCTTTCTTATATACATAAATCAATATTTAAAGGTTTGAAAAATAAGTGTTCTGCACAAAATGCCATCCACAGTCAGTATCTGCCCATCTGCAAGTGTTCTGCACAATTTGCCACTTACAGTCTGTATCTGCCCACCTGCCAGAAAGCAGCAGTTTTAAAGTAACCACAGAACTGCCATTTTCCCCCAGTTAAAGTATAGAGGTTGTTTTCCTTTGAAGGAGACTTTTCTCAACCTTCAGCGTGGACTGAAAAAAAAAAAGGCACAGAAGGCTCAGCTTGACTAGCTTCTTTCCTTCCAGCTTTTAGCTTGAAATAGCTTTAAAAGATTTTTTTCCTGTTCTTTTTGGTAATAAAACTTCTTAGCCAGCTTAACACAGGAAGGTAACACCTAGTGTCTCCCCTCCTGTGCCAGGTGTCAGACAGCCTGATTGGTTTTTCAGCAAGATTGAACATATAGGAACAGTAGCAAGAAAGTCTGAACCTTCATCTCATCTGGGCATGCAGCCATCTTTGTAACTGGGTTAGAGTCTGTGAACTGACACCCACTTCTGAACTTCTGTACTGCAGGTTCTGTCGACACAGTGGAAAGACGATTTCTAGAAAAAACTGTACAGAGTATGGCAATCTCATCATTCAACTGTCAAACACATTTGTTCACAAGCATAAATTAATAAATCCTTGTCAGAACTTTGTTCTTTTTAATTACTGTCTCAGTTTTATTAACTGTGATTTGGAGTCTGAAAGTTTGATTAGATCCTATAGCACTACATTAATACCAGTGAAGTTACACCAGCTTGGGAGAGGGGCAATTTTTTTCATTCTTTTATTGTATGCTTTAGAAGAAGAAAAAAAGCAGAGATTGATTTGCCACAGCATATGAAAAAAAAGTAATAAGGAGGTAACTAGAGATATTGAAAATTACTCAGGTCCAAGACCCTGCAATAGCTGAACTAATGCCAGGAACATAATGCAGAATTAATACAGCTCAGAAAGCTAAGGCATAGTAAATCCTTCCTTCATGAGGCCTTAAAATAATTGGCTTCTGACTACCATCTTGCTTAACATTAGTTTAGAAGCTGATTTAAAGTCTGAACCAGTGTGATAGCTGAATAGTATGAGATCTTTCCTCTTGGAGGGGCGGGAAGTAATCACTGCCACCAGAAAACCATGACAAACTACCAAAAGCTTTAAAATATTTTATCAATAATGGAGTTGCAGAACAAGGGCAAAAACAAAGTGACAATCAGAATGTATGATACTTGTCAAGTATCATCACATCATGACAAATACTGTGCACACTGACTTTAGAAAAATTGAAGTTGTTCCTGGATATTACCTTTGCTTAGGGATATTTTGTTTATTGAAACAAAGATGATTTCAAAATGGACCCAGATGACTCAACATTAGTAGCCTGGGCTTCTGGAAAAGATTCAAGAGTATTTATGCACTTCTTTCAATAAGCTCCAAAGCTTTTTCTTGGTAAGAGGGGCATTTGTTGGATTTTTTTCTCCAGCATTGTCAGTTTTCACCTCAATCTCTGAACCTTTGCCAGTTGGCAAATAAAACAAAAGACCTGGTAACTGCAGGAAACACTGTATACGAGCTTCTTCAGAAGTCTGTTTTTATAATGAACTCTGAACTGCACATGGAGGCTGGAAATACAGACTTTATTACACTACAGTATTGTAGACTGACGAGTATTCCTATTTTGCCTACAGACTTACTTCTAATGTGCAGGAATTAAATGTAGCTCTCAGATGTCTGGATGGATCTCTCTGACCTGGACATCACTACAACCACACCTTCCAGACTGCAGGTTTTGCAGTGGCAATCTGTTTTAGCTGCAAACAACAAGCGATTCAAGACTTCTGCTGGTCCAAGTCATATTCTAGACCCACCTGTTCTAACTAAACCCAAACAGCCAACTCAAGTCTAATGCTGCAGTGCATTCTCCACTTTAACTAGCACTTCTCAACAGGGCAGTGATACCCTGTAGTACACAAGTGAAGATGTTATTTAGCCTCTTTCACGATAACAAAAAAAAAAAACGTAATCATTCTTTGTCTGGATTCTTTTCCTACGTATACCACTAGAGGGTATTACTGACTATTACAAATAACCAAGCCAATAGCTAACTCTTAGATTACACAGGACAATGCAAGACATTCAGGATTATGTTAAACATTAACGAGTAATTAAAAAAGCTAAAGAAACATCTTGAGAAAACTCACGTTGGGTTTTTTTTCCCCTAGCTTCTACTCGATCACTTCTTCAGTGTTTGAATACTGATGTTCAGATAGTCAGGTGATCTGTTTTTCCATTTATCAGTATATGCAATTTTGTAATAGTATTATTTATTAAATGTTGCAGTTGGATGCTGTGCAAAGCAAATCAATATAAGGCTTAGAATGCAGTTACAAGGAAATTACTTTTCCTTAAAGCAGATTATCTGCCTTAGACAGAACTGCTGCATTTTTTTTTGCTTTTTTTTTTAGTTACTGGTGGTATAATACCCCTAAGTTACATAAACTAAACCTAAGGGCAGGTATTAGGTATTTTGATTTGATTAAAAACAAAACTTCTATTGCTTTCACCCCCACCATTTCTCATCTGAGCATTAATGTGACTGTTGAAAGTTATGGTATGCACTATCTTACTTGCATGTATTTTGTTTAGGTAAAAAACCACTGAATTTAGCTTAGCTCAAGCCATTCTAATCATTTAGCTATAGCTCATTTTAGCCCAGCATGTACCTTTTCAAACTAACACGTAGGTAAACAATAATAAAATTGCTTTCCTTCAAAATTGGCAGTTTTCTCTAACTTGGCAGATATAAAGAGCTTTGTTCTTGTTTACTAGTTACCTATAGAAAGAAATTACAGGAGATATTACAGATTGATACACAGAGGTATAATGATTATTGATCAGTTCTCCTACCAAGAATGATACTTTAAGAGCTTAGCCTTCAAAAGCCCACTTAAATTTTGTGTTATCTCAAGAAAAACATGCACTCATAGGGATTTTAGGCCGGTTCCATATTTTTTTAGTTATACATTCTCTGATCTCCTAAGTATGTCAGTGTCATATCTTACAGTAAAAAAACATTTTTTTACAGCAAGTCCTCAGAGACAGTATAGCACGAGGCATTGTGGACAGATGGACAATGAACTGAGAAAGCTTTAAGTTATTTCTGGTCTGTAAGAGAATAGGCAAACAACTCTTCCAGAACCCAGCGATCAAAATACCAACACTTGAACTGCTGATACATTAGGAAGTCCAAAAGAATAGTAACTAAGTTTCTTGATGATCTATTTTCCTACTTCCTGCCAGCACAGAGGTAAAGCTATATAGGCATATTTCCTAGATTTGTAATTAGCAGACTTGTATCCTGAAGTACTTCAGGCTCCCACATTTGGAGAAGTGATTGTGACTGCTTCAGTTTTTGTTTCATAACTGCTTTCACTACTGTATTTCTTCTCCAGCTGTCTGCCTCCAAATCCAACATATCCTTTCCCATTTCCTCATGGTTTAAATTAAGGTCATTAATTTCGCATTGGAAGCATACCCAGTACTTGATTTGAAATAAATAAGGATTCTCATTCTATAACCTTGACAGAAATTTACTTCTCCTTACTTAGAGACCAGCCACATGTAGAATTTATTTGGCATTCAGCCCAACTGATGGGGTCAGAAGCTTCTGGCGAAAGGAAGGAGCAGCTGGGCGCAGAGAAAGAGACACAGGACCTTCTCAAGGGAATATTCTGCCAAATGAGTTTTTATTTTATCACCAGCTGATGCACACTAAGAGCTCCCCACCTCCTCAGTTGTGCTACAGCTATTTGGCCATGCTTTGAGGGTGGAAGATGCCGGCAGGTAAGACAAAGAGCATAAATGTATTTACATATAATAATAAAGTGGTACCACATATTTATTCATTCTTCCTAAATGCAGTTGTGGTTTATAATTAAATACTATTTATTCCTGGTATGTTTCAACTCTTTTGAGATTTTAGTATTACCCATAGAAAATGGAGGCAAAATCACTACATATTTGACCTACTACATTTTATTTTTCTTTTCACAAAGATTCTAATTCAATAAAATGCAGCAGTAGGAATTTTTATTTCCTTTCTATATACCATGTGTTACTAATTTTGCTGCTAAATTGTGGCTTTTGTAATTGTTTTTAAACATTATTTAGCACATTATTGCAAGTTCGAGTACTGTATTTTGGCCATGTCCAAACAGAAAACAATCCAAACCTGTTCAAATTACAAAAGAAAACATAATAACCTTCATAATCTGTTGTATTCTGTCTACCTGCATTTTAAACATTGGCAGATGCAAGCACTTAAACCAGTAGGAATGGATCAAAGGTATAGCTACGAAGTAAGCTTCCCTAGCAATGCATGAAATATTTTTGCACAGACATTAATTTTCAGATATTATTATTCATCTCTGGGTCAGTAGTTTTCCTAGTATTGCTGTACATGACTGAACAGCTGTTGTTTTTCACTCAGGAGACGGCTGCATTTCAGCGGCTCGTAAAGTGATACCTGTACATGTATTCAGGGTCTACTTTAAGATCCTTTCGTGTTAGTGATGTTATGAGACTTTCCGGGATGATTTTGTCTAAAACATAAGGATGACATTGGATGAGTCTTCCATTTCAGATGATTTGAACTCTGCTGAATGTCTACAGAGACACAACCCACATGTTCCCATCCAAACACCTCCGTTGGCACTAGTTGCCAATGTAGGAAGAACAAAGAGGGGAAAAAAATGACAAATGTTGTGACTGAGCTTTCAGAAGAGGTAGAGCATGAAAGAAAGACACCAAAGCTGGAATAAATCTGCACAACAGTCCAGTTAGGCACTTCAAGACAATCATCCTAAATCTATTTTTCTATTTTAAATTATTTTTGCTTTCAAGTGCTGCTTCATTTCACATTGCCAGCCCCAAAGCAAAATGAAAAAAACCAAAACAAAAAACCAAAAAACCCACAAATTAAACAAAGTCATGAGACTGAGCTAAACTCACGCTATTTGCAAAGGTTTCTAGTAGTCTGGGAAATTAATGCAGTTATTTTGTCACGCCCTTGCCTACTCCAGCTAGCAATGCCGATTGCCACTGCCAGCTCTCCCAGATATGAGTCAGACCACGCAAAGGCTCACGCTGCTCGTCTGAAGTCACCACGCACCAACCTCCCTCTAAAATTCAAACAGCTCATGCTGCACCATGCGCCGAGCGCTTGCCAGCCCCTGCCCATGAGGCCTGCTGAGTCCTTTCCGGGGCTTCCTTCCTCTTCAGTGGCTGTGACACCATCTTCCCTCCTGCCTGCACCCCAAACCAGACAGGGCTATAAAGAGACGACAGGAAATTGTCTCTTAGAGCACGTAGGAAGTTACCTCGAGATCAGAGGAAATTATCACTGTGGTCCATTTTATTCCTTAAAAAAAAATCAACTAATAAAACAAGAAAACCTTAGAAAAGGCGATCTGTCTTCAAACTACCTGTGGTCTGAGTCTCTGACTGCGGGGCATCCTGCTGAGCTAAAAGGCGTGGAGAAGGAAGGGAGGCCCCAGGGGAGCCCTGGACGGGGCAGAAGGGACGCCCCTGGAGGGAAACGCAGTGTGCCTCGGGCCGCCATGGCAAACCAGGGGCCCGGCAGCACCGAGGATGTTCTGAGAGATGAGGAGAAGGTGGAGGTACGTCGGCGGATCCCACTTAGATGTGTTCAGCCCAAAGTCTGGGCAGATTTTTCGGAAGCAACCTGGGGTAAAATATTCCAGCAGCAATCCAGGTGAACGGTGTGCGGGCAGGGCGGCCCCGCTGAGGGGCTGCACCGCTCACACCCCGCCTAACACACACCGGGACCGCT
>NW_010161252.1:23212-36842 GCF_000695765.1 Mesitornis unicolor | reverse complement strand
GATTTAGCTCCATTCACCACAACTCTGTGCTGAATGAGTCAAAACATTTGCGTTTTAAACGTTTCTGCTCTTTTATTTAAAAGATTCTGCTCTTTCAAACTATATTAGGCTTCACGTGCCTCACAGAAGTGGTGGTGAACTTTTGCCTTCCAGCTCTGCATGCAAGCTGTGCAAATAGGTTTTTTTACAGAAGAATTTGTGAAACTGTGCTATGCAGGTACACCTTGGTAGTAGTGTGACCCATTCTGAAAGGCTACATGCAGCCTGTACTTGCCGCCTCTCGCTAAGCTTCAGGTTTTCCAATGCTTTTGCCTCTTCCAAGGCAGAAAATAGGCCATGTAGAAAGAATGACATGTAATCAAACACAGATTTATTGTTCTGTTTGTTCAGAAATTTTAAGTTCATGCCTTGTTAGTTAGAATGGCAATTCTAAGCTTCTGGTTTTTTTTGGGAAAAGTCCAAATTTTGATCTAAGAAAAATTAAAAGGATATTTTAACTTTTCTTTTTTAAATAGGCTTTCACTTCAGCTAGAGTGAACTGATCCATTCTGTCATCATCAATTCAGATGTTATTTCACATTTTAATTTATATGAATCTTGCTTATGTCAAAGCAAATATTTTAAATCATTTTCTTTGACATTCATTAAATGACACATGTCCAAAAAATAATTTGACTTCAGTATATCACATTTTCCAATGAAAATGTGCTCTTCCAGGGGAATTATGCCCTGAACTAGATTGTGATTTCTGAGATATTTTGATCTATCATGGCTATAAGCTAAAACTTCAGATTATGAGGCCTCCTCTTTAATTATGAAATTACTTTATGTAGTCATCTTAGTCTTTAATAGAAAGACCTATAGTTTCTTAGCTTTCTAGTAAAATATACCTCGAAATTATAGGCTTGCAGGTCTTGAAATATCTTGAAATATCTGACAGAGACAGACAGAAATAATTATGTCATCTTCCACAAAGCTGGTGATGTATGGTACAGTAAAGGTAAATCCAGCAAAACAGATTGGCAGACAATTGGTAAAGTGGCAAGAAACATACACGGTAAATTTGTGGCACAGTGTAGCTCCACGCAGTCTTCGTTATTTGGTGTGTGCATCTATAATATGTATACACACTGTATCTTTTGGCTCTGCTTAGTGTTGATTTGGGGAAAAAACAAACAAAACTGGAACAGAAGCAAAATTGCTTGTACAGTGTCTGAAGTGTTTCACAACTTTTATCCCATTGTATTCAGCTGATGTACAGTATATATCACCATTTATCAGTCTGAGGCCTTCTACTGTATTTTGGCATTTCGTTAGGATTTGGACTTTGTAATTTTTCATATTTGTAAATAGTATTTGTGTCATGTGCCCAGTAAATTTATTTTGTGATCTGGAGTCCCTGCTCTTATCTTACTCAGCAAGTTCATGTCTACGTCTGCTCAGTGAGTAAGGATTTCACTCTGTACTGAATTGGAGATTTTATACATCTATATATATGTTTATATTATCTCTATACATGTACACACCCACCTTTATTCGTTTAATATAATTAAAGGTTTATTGTAAATGACTGTATTGCATATATGTTAACTAGGTCAAATTACTTCTTTTCAAAGAATATACTGGATTCATAGAATTCTCTTCTGACACTGGGATATTAGAAATTCCATTTATTTTTTCCAGCGAACTAGCTGTTTTACAGTAAAAATGATAGACTATTTTTGGCAGTCAATTCTGGCCATAAGTTTTTGACTGGCAGACGTGGCTGCTGGGGATTTTCTTGTGTCAGGGACTTAGAGGTATTTAATGCAGGAGTGTTTGTTAATTGAGTGTGAGATAGATAGCAAAAGTAAATGTTAAAAAAACTCAACAAAGAATGTTGGGGAAAGAGGAGGAAGAGCTTTGAAAAACTTAAGAGGGAGAAAATTATCTCAGAAATACAGTAAAATTTCAAGTGTAGCTATAGGAACTTCTTGTTTTAATTAATTCAGAAGAAATGTTGGGTACACATTTCTGTTACGTAATTGGAAATTTATTTGGCAACCCATCATTTTATAGTTCTTTTAATTTAAGGTGTTAAAGTTTACTGTCAGAGGAGCAAACAGCTAAGGTAGTTTTCCTAAAGCTAGTGTCATTACTTGAGATCTTTAAAGATCTTTAATCTTTACACTGCATCTTTAACAGACATAATTTTGCCAAAACAATTTAATATTGTAAATTTAATATTGTAAATATTGTCATTATAAATTCCAAGTTGCTATAGAAGTGCTGTACCTTTTGGAACAAAACACATTTTCAAATGTTAAAAGGCAGCAGCGTTTTAAAATTGTGTTAAGATTGTCAGCAGTATGCCTTTCTGAAAATGCTGGGCCTGAAGCAGGCTGCCTGGAGCTGGGGGAGTGAAATGTGGGCAGTCCTACTTCTTGCAGGCCAGGGACCCCTTTCAGGTGGGCCACTGGGAGGCCAAGTCCCACACAGAGGTGGAGTTCACAGCCACCTGGGTCAAATCGTGCCTTGATTAAGAATGCTCGCACCAGCAGCTCTCTGCCTCACATGCACATGTGTATGTGATCTTAGAGCCTGTGTTGAGACTCTTTAAGATTTGCCATGGCTGAAAGGTGCTGGTTGGAGTTAGAGTCTAGTGGGCAGGAGTATGGCCTCTTAGCCCTGTAGCTGGTGAGGAATGGACCAGGGATCTACTGCCAGGTAAATGCAAGGTGGCAGTCAGGCCACATCCCTGTGAGAAGCTCAGGCAGGAGCAGGAATAGGCTGATCTGGGATAGGGGTCCTGCTGTGGTCTTGCCAAGGCAAGGGCTGACAGACCCTGGAGCTGATATGGGCCCCTGGGCTGTGAGGAAGCCAGCACTGGTGGTGCCCCCAATGCCCTGAGAGTGTCTTTTCAGGCCATTCTGCATCCTCTGAAGTCTGCTCTGCTATTGCAGTAATTTTACTGTTGAGAAGATGGTCCTCAGGGAGGAGAGCTCATGATGATGGTTCAAAAGAAAAGCAAAACATAAAGAAGCAGGGTGAAGTTAACATTTAAAGGTGAAGAGTGAGGCTATAACTGTCCCATAACATTGAAGCTTATTTTTCTGCTAGGAGAGAACTATTTATCAGTAAAATGGGTAAATTGGAAAGATGCTCAAGAAAAAGGGGATGCAGCATGTAGCCTTAAAATGGAGTGCTCAGTGATGAAATGTTTCATTTGTGCATTGTGTGCTTTAAAGCAAATCAAGAAGCGATTGTAATGATACTGAGATCCTCACAAATGGAATGAGTAAAAGCAAAGAGGCCTAGAAATTCAAAAATTAACATTAGTCCTGTAAATACCAAGGGAATAAGCCCTGTTATGTTTCTGTTCTCCGGAGCAGCTGGCTTTATCCCCTCCTGTAAAGCAACCCATATGTACTGCATACAACCGTGTACTGGGCTAACACTGTTCTGAGCTACAGTAATGTTTAGTCCCTTGAGTTTTGGCTTGTCTTTATTATTAGCTTGTTTATTTATTAGTAGCTCTTATAGAAATTAAACAAAGTGAGAACAAAGATTTCCATGTCAGTAGATGTAGAGATAGGTATGTTTTCTCTTGGACTCCAGGGTTTTTATATTTGTGGAACTAATCTGTTTCTGTGTAGCCATTCTAATGGCATATATACCATTTTTATCCATACTATTAGATGCATTGTATAAATTTTATACTTATGTTATACTTTTTTGTCCTGTACTGAACAACTAACAAACTTCATGAGGTTAGAAAGCTCCTTGAGTCAAGTATGACAGCTGCCATATTTATCATACATTTAAGTGGATCTCCAGCTGTCCATCAATGCTTCTAGTATTTAGCAAATGTAGCTACCATAAGAAAAATGTGTAGAATTTTCTGGGAATGAGCATAGCTGTTAAAAGAGTGGCATCTCCCTATTGCAGTCTTCACCTTGCAGTCCCCTTTACAGCCTTAAAGCTATTGCAATAGTCCTACTTGAGATTTTCTGACCCTCTTAGAAACTTAATTGAACTCATGCAGTCTTTGCAAAACTGATGGCCCATTCTTCCACAGGACAGGGGTAATTTAAAAGCTGCAAGAGCATGCATTTTATTTTTAAATGTAATACATCTTACTAATACAGAAAGCTGTAGCATATAGCTGGAAATGTGTAGAGTTTAAGACTCTTATCCATATCCAAGTAAATTAAAGAACAGTATGTGTCTATTTAAAATGAAACATGAATTTAGCTTCTTTCTGTATAAAGGAAGTTCATGGCAGCTTTGTGCTGACATAAGCAGCCAGTAAATCGGGACAAAAATAGCCAGGAAAATAGCATTTTAAGAGGCTTTTTAAGGAAATGCCAACATAATTGTAGTGTTGAGTTAGCTAGCTATGCATTCCTCCAACTTTAAAGAGAATTTGAGTAGAGTAAAACTGAGTGAATTATTTACAGGAAATAATTCACTGGACAAATTTAGCTTGTCTCTTGGATTAAGAGGCATACTCCCTAGAACAAAATTAGGTTACTGTGAGAATTGCTGAGTTTAGATTTACCTCACTGCAATACAAGAAAGCAACTGCATGTGCATGCAGGGGAAAAAACAAAACAAAACAAAACAAAACAAAAACCAAAACCAAACAGTACTGCTGAGCTCTTGTCTTTTTTATTTGCCTCTATGCTTGGTTTGGATTAGCTGCTATAGTTGTTCAGAGCAAGAGTCTGTTTAACTCCATGTCTTATTGTCTTCAGCACTGACCTTAGGCAGAGAGACCCTTCTGAAGAAAGACAAGGAGCAAGCTACATTATATTTCTCCCTGATGTTCTCACAGCTATTGTCACTCAAGTGACAAGAGCTTTAAAATGTATTTTCCTAAGAAAGGGAAATATATTTTGTCATAATATCTGTTACTTTTTACTGTCCTTGCAGTGGTAAGTTCCTTTTTGGCTGGAAGACATGATTGGAAAACACAGCTTTTCTAAGCTCAAAACCTACATATAAATTATTTATTTCATACTAGTATATGTTATCCCCTCCTCTTACATAGAGAGATTACTGAGCTGCCTATGCAGTAACTGCCAGTTTTTTTTCTCCCCTTGAACTGAAGATGATGCATCCTGCATCTAGCTCTTCTCTGGCAGAGTTTTCCAGAAGGTCAGTTGTGAGTAGTGTAAGCAAATGTCTCTCTTTTTCAACCTAGCTCCTACATGCTTAATATGATGCCCTCTAAACCTTACGATGGAACTGAGTGCCCAGTCCCTACTCATGCTTTCCATGCTACTTCTGACTTTGTAGAAAACTGTCATCAGGTACAAATGTAGCATTTATGAATACTACTGTATTGCTTTCCATAAACAGTTGCTTGAATAAAAGTCAGTCATAATTTTTATTTAAAAAGGATATAAAACAATCAGAAATCTCAATCTTAAATTTTGAGTTAATAATCCAGGAACATTTTTTGTGATGTTCATTTAGTATTGGCTAGAAATAAAGAAGTTTCCATGAGAGAGATTATTCCTTCCCAAGGAGAGAAATAACCTTACCAACGATGGGGTTTTATGGACCTTGTTTATGTTAGATTACTACATTGCTCTCTATGTGTGACTACATCATAAAATCATTTGTTAGGTGAAGGTAATTTACAAATGATCAGAAGCAACCAAATTACTCTAGCTTAATGAGTTGCCACTTGTTGCCTGTGTAGGGTCTTTGTTTGCTGCGGCTGTGAAGTTGGCTTACATTAACGTGCATTCATTTTATTTCACAAATGAAATGATCGAGGGGGCCTAATGCTGCCAGTTAACAAGTCTCAGCAGTGAGTGATAACTCATTAAGTCATGGTTAACTTTGGTGCATATACCTGTCTGTCAGGACCTGGTGCAAAGTATACAGTTTGCCAGGAAAACTTCATACCGATGCATAGGTATCTGCAAGGGCCATCCACTCATCTCAGGGTAGGGTTTAAGATGTTGATTTTCAGAAATACAGACTGAAATGTTTGAAATCATTATCTCCAAAACACTATCTCACTCCTTGTGTAGACAACAGAGGTCCTGTAGTTGGATTTCTCACTTTATACAAGAAGGGAACTGTTGGCAAGATGTTCAGTGCAAGGGCATCAAGACTTGGGATCTTGCTATCTCGTCTTGGCTCCAATTTGTTGGAATTTGGCAGGTTTTTGATGAAAAGACATCTGTTTGGGAGTTTTCTTGGAGAGCACAGAGGGTATTTTGCTAACTGATGAAAGGGCTACATGAATTCCTATGGCACTGGTTATTCTAATGCTGATGAGGTTTTATTTTATCACATATGTATGTCAAGAAAAAAATCAGGCAAGCCAGTTGGCCAGAGCTTTGTGACAGTGACAGCCTCCAAAGCAGGACTTGATGCTGTGGGAGCAGGGTAGAAATTAAAATGGAGTTGACTGAACCGTCCTGCTCTCCAGTGCTCCTGGGAGCAAAAAGTGTTGGGAAGGTCTCCTGTTCTAATGCAGAGCTGAGATACACAAATCTGTGAAGAGAGAAACTGCAACCAGTTCCAGGCTGCTGGAGCTGCTGCTGTGGAAAGACACTTCAAAGAACTTTGCCACAAAGTTGTTTAACCATTTAATTGGGCTTTCAATGACATGCACTGACTGCCTGTTTAATAAAAGCCTGCCACAGCTCTTAGCTATTCCTTTACGGACCTGACTTCACCTTGCACAGTCTCCCATATTTCATATTTTTCTTTCCTCTTTAATCTTTTGCTTTACTTCTTCCCCTTTTTGCAATTCCCTTAACACACTGAAAACCAGGAAATAACAATAAAACGTTGTGGAACAAGATTTACTGCCATCACATTATATTGTGCTCTGCTTCTAGTTTCTCACACTGCATGTTTCCTACCATTGCATTTCTACAGTTTAGTTTGCAGACATTCCAGGCAGCAACTGACATTCACTTGGGGTTTATAAAATGTCTACAAATGTCTCTTATTTTTGTTAAATATAAGGAATAAAATAATAGAACAGTAACTTGCCATATGATTGAGAATGCAAGAGCCCCAAACATCTGAAAATTATGTTTTAATTTTATTTATTGAAATAAAAGAGATACTTAAGACAGCTGCCTTCAGCCTGTGCCTTGAGAGGTGGTGTGCAGTTGTGCTGTAACAGAGGGACTTACAGAACATTTCCACAGTACTCTAGCAGGTGACAAGGATTTTACATTATCTCAATTTATACTTTTCTTTATTTATCTTTTCTTTGCATTTTCCTGTTTTTAATCTGCACTAAACTGGTTAGTTGTACTGAATAAACTATTAATCACAGTTTATGGGAAAAATTTAATACTCAAAAGGAAGGGATAATACTTTCTAGTGTGAATAATCTAGATGTAGGATTCTGAGCTAAGAAGGGCTGTGTTCTCCAGTCATGTGCTGAGCCAAAGAGGAACTGATCACCGCAGGCGGAGACTGTCACAAGACTTCTTTTCCAAGTCTTAGGAAAATACATTTCAAAGGTCTTGTCATTTGACCTCAGTAGGGAAGAGGCTTTTGAAAATCAAAAAAGTTTCACATGTTTCACACTGTCCTCGTGTTAAACCTTGGTTATATTCTTTTTGTCACTAGGAAGAATGGGGAGTAAAGAGTACTTGAAGCTGTCGTAGTTATCATGGACACAATATAATTACTCAGCAATAAGCTTAAAGCTTAAATGTGTGCAGTCCATTGCCACAAATCATATATTGGAGGCTGTAGCTTTTGTTTGGTGTGCAGTGAAGCAGGATTGTGTTATTCATTACTTTAGGAAGAAAAAGAATTGGCTATTTTATGTCAGAACTAAAAAGAAAATTTGGGATTTGCATATAGCAATGTAAAAACATCTACAGCTTCATTTTTTCCCCATTCTTCGCACAGTTCAGTCTTTTTGGTTCTACGTATTAGGATGATGCATTTGAAGTTTGTTCACAAGCAGGGCCTAAGCTTCTCCATTATGCAGTATTTAACTTCTTGATTCAAAACTGGAAAACCAATAGCATTGATGACAGTGGTGGTTAAAGCTTTGGCACTTTGGTATGGTTTGCCAAAAAAGAAAGGCTGCTGAATCCCAGGGCCCTGAGGAATTGCCTGTTGAGAACCTGGCAGGGCTACCTGCCCACCAGCTTTCTTCCAGCTTTCACCTGAAATTGTGAAGCTCCCTACACACCTGCCCCATGTACTTGTGTCTCAGTTTCACCAGTTTGTATGTGCATTTGCTTAGATTTCCAATTGAGTTTGTGCTAACGTGCTGAATTGTGAACAGGTGCAGCTGAGATGCAGGTACACATTTCTTTCACTATCCCAGTTATGTGTGCAGGAGCCTCGGGCATAAGGGATGGGCAAATGGCTAGGAGCAGTACTGTCTTAAACTACACAAGCTTTTAGTCACAATCTTCTTCACTCACTTCTATTCCTTTTACTAACAATTCTTGTATTACTTTGTGGGGAAAAGTTATTATATTGTATTCTGTATGATTGAATGTGCAGCTGACTCCATTTGGGTAGTGGATGCAATGATGTTTCATACAGTTGTGAAACACGGAATCTTCAGGATAACAATACCTTATTTGGGAACTGGTGCATTTCAGTGTTGTATTCATGTGGATGAAATGGCTCATTGTATACGAATTTATTAATACAAGTCACTTCAGAGCTGATAACTTCCTTATGTTATTGCAGTCACTTGAATACAAATCAGCTAAAAGCCAAGAAGTTGAGTTCCTTGACTTTTAGTCAAAATGAGTGCTGGAGTGCCTCTGTTGTGATACACCAGTGTTTCCTCATCACCACAACACCCACTTCTTTCTAGGATTTGTGTTGGTGATTCATTCTGAGAGGGAGAATCCAAATGGAGGGGTCCAGTCAACAGGACTGGAAGAATAAAGAAGTATTTATTTCTATGAAGTGCTGCAGATTAAAAATATTTTAACATTTATATCATACTTCTTGTTCAACAAAATGAACATAAAAAGTGAATATATTAAATTTTTTATGTATTTGAGATGAAAACCAGTGTCAAAGTAGTGAAACGTCCCACAGCTGGGAACAAATATTTTAATTCCACTCAGTATTTATTTCTGTGTACATCTCCACTCTCTGGTCCAATTTGGGCGGCAGGGAGAGGTGGAAGGGTATGTTTTTACTCCTCACTTTTTTTCCCTACATTGCTAGCCTCTGTATGTGAAGATTTGTTACATTCCACTTAGCCAGCTTTAACCTACTGCTGCATACTAGACCATCATTTCTGTATTTGCAGTCTCTTATGTCTTTGTACATGAATGCATGTCATGTACCCTGAAACCCTGTGTATTCTCATTTTGTAGTATCACTTTCTAGGGAGAAATGTGTTGCTCGGTACAAATGCAATTCCCGTCCTTACACCGAGAATGGTGAACTTTCTCTCTGCCACACTTGCAGAAGTGGTGTGCCAAAGGAGTAAGCCTGCGGTCTTTGAAGAAGCCAATTTCCACCACTTGGGTCATTATGCTGGACCAAAAGATTGCTTACTGTGTAGGTACATGCTTGAAAAAAGAGTGTATTTTCAGAGGAAACATGGGAAATTCCTCTGGAAATATGTAAAAGTTCAGCTGTTCCCTTATGTAGCATTTGCTGATCCTTCCAAACAAGAGATTAATACTACCCAGCTCAGTAAATGTAAAACTGAAATTATCGCATGAAGATGTACACCTTACATATCTGGAAGACATTGTGGGAAAAAAAAAGTATACACTTTTTTGGTTTGTCTTTCAATTACAACACTTTTTTCTATTCAGTAGTGTGCTGAAAATGTGTGGATTTATAAGTGAGATTTTGATGGCATTTATAGATTCAGATAGATCCTAGGAGAGATTTACAAAAGCATCTAGGTACCTATTGACCTATTGATCCCTCCGGGACTGAGATCCTTGTGATATTTACGGAGATTTTATTTGACTTGACAGCCAAGTCTCACCAAGTTTCCTTTTATCAGACAAGTTTTACTGTTAGTCACCTCTTACAGGTGTGGGAGAAGGAGAGCTGATCCAAATGAGGCTCCTTTCTTCAGCTTGGTTTGGCTGCTGCTTAACTTTAGTAACTTGATTTACTTTGATTTTTTTTTCTGTTGGATTTCCTTCTGCAGTTTAGGACCCAGGTAAATTCTCTAATCTTCTGTTAAGCCAATATTTATTTAACTTCCAGTAGAAAAACTTTCAATTCCAAGTCTTTTCAAAGGATGTATTCTTTGGCAGAGGGCTTGAATGTCTGTATAACTTCACCTGTGATCTCGTGAATAGTGTGTGCTGTTGAGTATCAACTGGATAGTGATGATTTAATTATTAGGTTGAATTATTAGGTTGAAAAGTCAAAAATAAAGTAATAAGTTTACTTTTCAAAAAAAGCTTGAAATATTATATTGATGAAATTCTGGTTTTATTCCACAGACAGGTTTTGCATTTAATCTTTTTATGTTCTGTGCAAGTAAACAAAAGTTTCTTCTGTTCTTTTACATTTAAAAAGATGTGGTGGATTGCAGATATAATAATAAAAGAAATGTATTTATGGACAAAATATTTCTGAATTGGAACTTTCCAGCAGGCAATGTTTGGTATTCTAGCATTTTTCTGAGTTAGCTCTTCAGGTTTGTAAGAGAGTAGTTGTAATCTTTGCTGTGAAGTGCAAAATATTGCACTCACACTCCTGTTTCCCATGTTTGCTTGTGGCTACAATTGTGAGACTGAAACTTCTGCTACCTTGTACATATTGGGAGGAGGAGACTATACCTGTTGGAAATGAGTAAAAATGAACTTATTTTAGGGAAGCGGTATGGATTGTTAATGATAATAGGCTTGCAGCAAGCGTGTTGGATTTATACTGCCTTTAAACATGAGTATGGCCTTAATTTGAATGACATTCCACTTATTTCTGTTTCTTTTATCAAGCACTTTCTTCTTACTAGCACATTTGCTTTGCAGAGTCAATGCATTTGCTAACTTTTCTTCATTTCCAAGACTAATAACACTGGCTTTTATAAGAGTAAAGAGAATTACTTGTTAGTTAGGAAGAAGTCTTTGGAGATGCACATACATGCATTTTGTGTGTGTATGTGAGCATGTCTATAAAAATGTATTAAAAATGTATGCACATAGATTGCCAGAGCTGAGCATATTAAAAAAAGTATATTTGCCATTGATTTAAGTATGCATTTTACTACTGGCCCAGATAAAGTTATTTACTCTTGAGGATTATGAGTATTCTGGAAAGATGGGAAATGTTCAGTTCCCATTAGCTGGAACTACCTTTTTGTCACATAAGTCCTCCTTTACTCTTCAAGCCATACTCAAAAGGAAATTCAAATTCTGCTGATTTTTCTGAGCATCCTGAATATACAGCTTGCATGGTTTAGTTATTTCCAGAACACCTTTAAATAGAAATGAAAACCAGTAACAGGATGTACTGCAGAAGACTGTGACGCACTGCAGGGCATGCGTATTGCACCCTGCCTGACACAGTATTATGCAATCCTACCCTGCATTTTAGTACAGTAAGAGGGTACTTTCAAGAGCAGAACTTAAATGTTGTATAAAATTTTATTAGTATATGGCCTCATCCCTTTAAGATTAGCCAAATCTGAGCTGAAGATATGAAATTGCAGATATTTACAACACTCATTGGTTGGCAAACAATGGCAATGCTTTCAGCCATACTCAAATGCTCTTAAAGAATCAGACAACTTTGAAGTGGTCAAGTAGATTTTGTGTTTGAAAAAGCATAAAGATTCAATTTTCAGTTTTAAAAATAGTCATTTCTTTAAACTATATAAACACTTTTGAGCTTATACTTCTGACAGTCATCAAAAATGCAAAGGAATAACATCTTCAGCTAAAGCATTGCAGTGGGAATGGGAAATAAATCTTTAAGGAGACTGGTTGTAACAATCAATACCCAAGCAGTTTAGGTGACAGATACCCACTATCTAATTGATATTTTTTTTCAATTGGGTTTTGCTAATTCTTTTGCTTCCTGTCTGTGTAGCTATTGGTTGAAGCAGCCCACTGGGGACATACCTACCATTCATGCAGTCTCCATGACTGATATGGATGTAATGGCCTTTTTTCCTGTTTCATAGATCCCTGACCATGGGCTCAGTGAGTACATTCAGACTCCTTATGAAAAACAGCTCTGCCAGCTGAATGGCAGGAAGCTTATGAGCTTATTTGCCAGGCTTCTCTGGATGTATAAACCAGTTGCTGCAGCTGTAAAAATGATATGACTGGTGCAGTAGTGAATTTCTGCACTGAAGGTGGATGCTGGCAGGAGTTATGTACTGCAGATATTTTAGTGAACTCTGAAAAGAACACACTCTAATACAACCCCCCCAAATATTTCTGCTAGCTTGTGGTTTTCTCTCTGTCATTCTCTTCTGTAGAATTATATCTGCGGGAAACCCGTTTATATGACTGCTTTACCATGTAACAAGGATTTGTTTTCTCTTTTATTATTTAATGCATTTTGACTCTAAAACATACCTCAGTTTCCTGCATTTATTTGTTACATCCAGTGGGGAATAACATGAGGGGCACAGAAAGTATGTGTACCCTGGGCCTGCTAAGGTTAGAATTGAGCTGAAAACTTCTTGTGCCAGTTAGCAGCTACTTAGACAGCTGCCTAGCTGGGTGTCTTTTGGTTCTGACTGGTCTCTGTAATTTCTAACACTGCCAAGGGGGAAACACATGGGTCTTGTTTATTGTTCACTAACTATCCTGTGATGGGTTTCAAAATAGTACACTGCAGGATTATTAGCTTTTCTCTGAAAATAGTACACGATCCCTGAAATTGAAGATTAAGCCTCTCGTAGGTAGTCACTCTAGTACAAACATGTGGTGAGAAATGCTCGCTTTAAAAGGTGTTTTGCTCTGTTCAGTGTTTGTCAGGTTCAACTCCAGCCATGGCTTCCCGGTGGAGGTTGGTTTGGACGCCAGCATCCTCCAACTGAAGGAGGCGGTTGCCCAGCGACAGGGAGTTCCAGTTGACCAGCTGCGGGTGATTTTTGCAGGGAGGGAGCTCAGCAATGACTTGACACTGCAGGTAGGTCTCCCTTGGTATATTCGCTTCTGGAATGTTGCCAGCTATGCTGCCTCTGCCTCTAATGCTGCCAATCTGACATTCATGCCTGAGATCTAATAGAATAAATAGTGCCTAGGGATTCCTTGAACTTTACTCCACACTGCTTCATTAATTCTGACCTTCTTAATTATGCATTAAAACAGCAAGCAGGAAGGGTAGGGGAAGAGAGAGAATACGAGAGAGAGAGCACAAGAGTGAGCTGTGCCTAGTGAATAAATGTTTACAGACTACAGAAGCAAGCCATGCACAATTTCTCTATCTGTTCAATTTCTATCTTACTTATTCCATTTGAATCTTAATGAAGAAGGATGTGAATAAATTGCTCTAAATCAAGCTGCAGAGTCATCACATTTTGTAGTATTTGTAACCCAATTGTGACCCCTGGAGGATAGCTACAGGGCTGCTGCTGTGCACACGCACGCAGGTGAAGGCGCTGCTGGAGGGATGGTTCTAGATCAGAAAGCCCACACAGGTGTAATCCAAACCACTGAACTCCTAAACGTGTGAAGCTAAGAGAGGAGCA
>NW_010161252.1:15877-23181 GCF_000695765.1 Mesitornis unicolor | reverse complement strand
GCGGCTATAAGTAGGTATCTGAATTTTGGCTTCTGAAGGTTAGCTAACTGTTCTCTTCAACAAATGCAGAGGTGTGTTCATCTGTGATAGGCAGTAGTAAGTATGGAAAGATAGGTTCAGCTTTCTCCTCCTTGTTGTCTTTGTTACTGTTACCAGTGCTGCCGCAGTTGCTTTATAAATATTTTTGTTTATCCTTTATGGGGATTTGGCAGTTCACTCAAATAGCCAGGGCTTAGCATAAGATCACACACTTAAGATATTTGGGGAACTTGGGGAAACCTACTGGCCTTTCCACAGAGTGCAAATACTTATTTAATGAAATTGCTGTCCTTCTGCACTGGTATCAAAGAACTGCAGATGCAATCTGTAGTAGTGCAGGTGATTATATAAAAGATCCCTCACAGGCAGAACTATTTCAAATTAATTGCCACTCATATTTCAGATGTATTGCTGTACTTAGAATGGCTGCTAAGCCTGAGTACAGAAAGTCACTACTGTATTGATGACCTATCACTATTTCTCCTTGGCTATGATATTTATTGCTTTGCAAAGGGTTTTAGAAAGTTTCAGCAGACAAAGGAAGGTATAGAAATGGGAATTGTTGTCATTCTCCAATGCATCACCTGTGGATAGTGTTGATGCATATATTCATGGCATAAATGGGAATATGCTTCACTTACTTATATGTGAAAACATATATATAGAAATGTAAGAGTAAAAAAAAAATAGGATGTGACTTGTAGAAGTTGTCAATTGCCAGTTGCTAGATTTAGGTGTCTGTTCTGTCAGGAGCTTCTGAACCACTTAGCATTTCCTGGGAAGCTGTGGGTATTGATGTTTCTGCCATTTTATGTCAACATGAAACACAGATTTTGAGCCCAGTTTTACATTTGCAACCAAGTTTGTTGTCAGCTACAACATACAATCTGTTGCCAGGGTAAACTGAAAGTTGCTTTCCAAATATACAGGCCTGCTGGTGACTTAGTTCTTTTCATTAGAATGTCAAAATTACCTTGTGTAGTCAAGCCTTTTTATGATTTATTAAACTGGACCTAGACTTATTGCTTTGACTCTCAGCTTCTAAAGCAGATAAGAAGTTGTTATCAGCTGTTTCAGATGCTATAATCCATACTTCTATATTTAAGTGTCTCAAATATTGCAATGATTAATATCATCAGTGCTGTATCAACTAAATTTTTATTCCAGATATTCAATTAAGTGTATTTTACTCTGCTTCTGTGTTTGCAGTTTTTTCTGTTCTGTTTGTGTATTTCTTTATTATGGAGGTTTGTCAGCACAAGAAAAACAGTTGAGGGTTTGAGGTGTTTGAGTTTCTGTGGGGGGCTTTTTGCATAAGAAGCTGTATGCTAGTAAAACTTGAGTGCTAGTGAAATACTAACTGCTGGCATTTATGTTGCAGCTGTAATTTCAGAGTTAACATCAGATGCAAGCAAATTAACTAGCTCTTGTTTTCTAGACCTCTGAGTTGCATGCAGAATAAGAAAAATAAAACAGATTTTTTTTTTTTACTCAGCTGATGCTTTTAAGTTATTTGATTTTATGGTAGCATAAAATTTCTAGTAAGCCTATTTTGTCCTTCCATTTTTCATAAATTACTTTTGAACTTGTTTGCCCAACATACTATGGGAGAATATAGAGGTCAGGAAGGAGAACTGATAGTATTACAGATAATAAGATTATAGAGGACATGGGAAAAGCTGCTAAAATTGCAGGAGTATGGGGCCAGGGATATAGGAAATTCTCCAGGATAGCAGACTTTACTGGTTTCACAGCTCACAGAAGAACTAGATTTGTCTTGACGGCTACTTGAGGATCTCAGGTAGCTGATACAAAACATAACTGAGAATGTGAAAGCTGTGTGTGTTTTCCTGTTTAGAGAGAAGGAAAAGTCTTTTGTGGTAGCTGAAACCTGTAAAAAAATTAAATGTAGCTGGAATGGACAAACATTAAAGAGAAATTATTATAAGAAAGTAAGTGCCAAGCTGAGATCTTAAATAAGTAATTTGGTATCAACAACAACAGTAGAGAAATTGTAGGACGGACAGAAGTGAAAGATGTGTGGAGACATTTAATTCGATACCTCTGGTAGGTGTTTTGTCCTTGAAAAAAGAGAGGAAGATTAGACACTGATTCAACTGTTCACAGGGGAGATCAGTATCGTAGCAAGTGACTGAGGGGCAAGTAGTGAAATTAGAACCATGGCAAAGAAAGATTGGTAATGACTGGATGAAGAATGAGACCTGCAAATTTGGATCTCATACGAAGGAATTAGAGCAATAAGCTGCTTTCTAAAAGCACAGCAAATGGTCTCACTTTAAGAGTGCTAAATATTCTGAAGAATGATGAAGAGCTCCCTGCTGATTACAGTTCACTTTGGAATGAATAGAAGTAATTAATTAATATATACCCAAAATAGGAATTCTTTCCGAAGGCTGTCATGAGTATATGAGAGCAGTGGTAAGATCTTCTTGTCGCAATCATAAGGGTGAAAAGAACAGAACTGTAACATAGTCACCAAAGGAATAAACAGGAGGTAGCTGCTTATCAGGGTCACTGAAGTGTCGTAATGGAAGATGACCACTTAACAACAATGTTGTCCTTGCCTCCAAGAATGGCAGAATCAGTTAACAGGCCTTTTGGAAGCAAAATATGTAATATTTATTGATACACAATTTTGCTCAGTGCAAACAATTTGAAAGTTACTACTGGTAATAGAAGCAGTAGTAAATCAGTACAAGCTTGCCCTTTCTTGGAGAACTCAAAATCTCCTTGTGTGAAGATCTTTGCAAACGGTTTGACAGATATTTCCTGCCTTGCAGAGCTTATGGTGTAAATGAATAAGGCAGACAAATATGTGATGGGAATCAGTAGTCTGGCTTGTTCAGTCAGTAGCAAAACAGGGATAGAATTAAGTCTTCGGTTTCCCAATCCAGTACATATCTTTTAGGCAGTGTTTCTTCTATGAGGTAAATATAGAAAATATAGTTCTTTGAAGCAGAAAAAGACTAAATATGTGATTTGTAGTATGACTTATTTGCATTAGTATGGTGCTTCACTGAGAGAGCTTCTAAATCATAGTTTGACTGGAGCATAGCTCAAGGCTTGGAGTATAAACTTTGCATGAATTTGGCTTTGACTTCATCCATCCATATTGGTACTTTCCTAAAATTATTTATACATACATTCAAGAAGCAAGCAAACAGACATGACTAGAAGTATTGTTAAACACTGGTGCTTGAGCTGATGAGCATAACTGAAAATGAGTAAAAAGGAATGACATAACTCGAGTAGCAACATAGATGATCATCTCTACAGAGGAGGGAAAAGAGTTGTCATAGGGGAGAAATGGTGCTATAAATAATGCTAGCATGTTGCCATTTGCCAGTGGTATGGAAAGAGTATTCTTCGTTCTGGAAGGGTTCCTGAATAGGAAACATTAGAGGTCAATCCAGAGGGCACCTGGTTATATTGAAAGCACTTTCCAGTGCTGTTTTGTGAAAAGCTTAAGGACAGAGAGAGCACCTCTTGACAAAGCATCCCAGTTTCTAGCTCTCACATTTTAAATATTTATGAAAATAGGGTATTGTTAATACCATTGTTCTCAGTGAACAACTTTTTTAGCAGAAACAGGTATTTGAACAATGTAACTTTGCATTTCATCAAAGAAGGACCTTGTTTACCTAAACATATGACAACATTCTTACTCTCTAAGCACAGCTCAGTACAATAGAGCTTCCAGCAGTAGTTGTATTTCTCTGTTTCAGTTTACTGAAGGTACAGAGGAGAAACGAGGTGACACAATGAAAAATGTGTCCCTAACCAGGAAAAACTTCATGCTCAACTTAAGTTATAAATCCATGAACAGTAAGATTAGAATGGGTCTTTTGACATGCACAACAAGTAGTACCTTTCGTTACAACCTATGTTTTTGTATGTGGGATACCAAATAACTCATGGGAACAACCTTGTTATTCAGCAGTTTTGTGGGCTACAGAATACAGTTGAGCCAACATTTGCATATGTAAACACTGTTTGGAGAGATTTGTTCACAGACTGAATCAATCATCCTATGTGAAATTCAAAGAGAGAAAATGATTTTATCTGTGTGTGTTTAAACCAGTATTTTGGATCAATACTTGATTGACCTGTGAATGTTTTTTTACTTGTAAAGCTGGAAGAGATGTGTATTGTACTCTTCAAAACAGAAAAAGCTAGCTGAAGAATACTTAGGTATATTATAGTAAGAAAGGAAATCTGTAATATGGACTTGGCTAAATGAGTGGATAACAGCACTGCTCACTCTTGCTTCTTTTGATAGCTGCAGACTCACTGTATGTGACAACAGAGACTCTACATGTTGAATAAGCTTTTCCTATACCAATGGGTCTTGTGGTATTATATGCCCAAAATGAATGTGGAAAGTATCATGTAGCCATATTTAGTATGGAATTAGTTAGGGCCAGTTCAAGTCTACAGATTTTCTGTATCTGCTTAAGACGATATGCTGCTTTTTAGTTATTCTGGCAGATCAAGATCTAAATGCATGAATAAATTAGATCTTTGAGCCCAGTAACACATTTCCATTTTGCTTTTAAATGAATTGCTGTTCTATTCTTTTTATGCTGTTTTTTTCCTGGAAGTAGGAGACTGTGAAAAAGATTTAACTATAGCTAAATAAGGGATAAATTATCTTCAGGTAGTTTGGTAACTCCAGAAAGTGAATGGGCCATGTTTGAGGGGGCTGCAGCATGTAGGATGGCCTTGAATTTTGCTGGTACCTTCTGGATTCTTCTGACACTTCTTATTTGTTTTAGTTGGTCTGCTGATGCTTGAGGAGGAAGTGTGACGGGAGATTTTTTGCAAAACTTCTGCAGTGTGCAATCTCTACGAATTTATATTTAATTTCTAGAAGTATCTGAGTTTTGATACCTAGATGAATTCTGTGTTGTCTGCTAAATCTGATTCGCTTCCCTGGAGTAGAGTTGCTGGTGCCAACATTGTTATAGGAGTCTTTCTGACTCATAATATTTCTGAACAACCTGTATGGCCCATTTAGAATAATTACCAAATTTCTAAATATGAGGGTTTTTTTGTTTTTCATTTTGCTGACAGTTTCAGTAAGTTCGGAGTATATTGAATTAATTTCCACTCCATCTAAGGTTGTTATTACTTTCTTATATGTGAAAATGTGTTCAAGCAGCAGATGAATTTTTTCCTTTTTTTAACTTCATTTCTCTTAGGCAGTTAAAATTCACTACATTGAGGCCATTAAGTGAATTTTACGAAATCTATTTCTGAAAGAGCAGTTGCTTTGCGTGGGACTGATAGAAAAAATGGAATACTATTTGCACAAAATACAGTATGTTGATAAGAAACTCCTCCGGCAAACCACTGTAGTTCTTCTCAAGACATATATAATATTTCTGAACGATATTATCTTGAAAATTGCACTAATATTAGATGTGCTTTTGTTTTCTACCAGAATACTTGCATTAGACAGACACTTGTTGAATCTTTTCCCTTATCAAGAGTATAATGGGTAGACAGGAACGGTTGGACATGATGATCTCAGAGGTCTTTTCCAACTGAGCAATTCTGTGATTCTGTGTGTGATTCTGTGATAATCCAATTCATATGTTTACAGTGCTGTCCTTTTTTTGATTTAGATCCTGCTTTAGGTTGCAGGAGGGAAAATGTGTAAGTAAAAACTTCAAATAGCTGTAGTTGTTGGAGTGGTGGCAGTGAGTAATAACTTCTGTGTTTGTAAATCATGACAGTAAAAGAAAGGTCAGCCCATTTCTTTAATTCATCACCTTTCTACATTGCTATAGTGAAAAAGTGTTTAGCATATTGGACACCATTACCAAAACTTCGTTGATTTAACAGAAGTTTAGGAGTAGGAGAGAGATTTCTTTTCTTCATCCTCCCTTTTCCCCAACAGAAAAACATGGTAGTAGCTATTCTCGTAGACTATATTTATAAGAAGGATCCATAGGGACTGCATTTTCTGATTCATAACTAACATAGAACAATCATTGATAAATATTTGTATTGTGTTAAAAAAAAAGACAGAAATAGGATTTCCTTAACACTTTACATTGTGAAGACACTTAATTAAGAAATGGGAAATTGGGACAGAGTATCTGTGGATTCTTTTTTAACATTGAGAATTTTGGCTCTAAATTAAAATCGTAAAGAAAGAGACAGAAACTTCAGTGTGGGAAATATATTTTAAAATAGCAGGTAGTGTACTAAATATGCCTTCTCAGTAGAAAGGTAGAATGTAGTCCCTTGGCATTATAACATCTTTGCTTTAGTCTTAACTTTACATATTTAAATTTTTACAGCTCTGATTGTCTGAAATGTCACCTGTAATACATTCGTATTTGTAATTATCAAGGTCACACAGCTATTTAGTAAACCAATCTGGGTTTCCTTCTTCTTTTATTTTTGTGTTTCAAGCTTTCTCACTCATTTTAGCTGAAAATGTGGGAGGGAAACTTAAAAGCTTCATATTTGATAACAGTTTTCATCACAGATGAACCTCCATACTCTAGGAGATGCAGAATGATTCCTGTTAGGAGTGACTTTGATGCAGGTGGGGGAAGGGTGGTGATGAAAGAAGAACTCAAAAGAACAGAGTTGTTGCATCAACAGCAGCAAAGGCCCCAGGAAAGGAAATAACATTGATCATCCTAAAGAAAATAACACCAATGCAGGCTTAAAGTGAAAGAAGACAATTATTTTAGGAGTTACTGAGGCAAAAGTAGGTGTATGATTCCTCATATGTAATTTCATTGGAGCAACCCTTGATGAATTTACAATTCCTAGAAGCATTTTTATGACCTCTGAAAGCCTGTTGAAGAAATGTACGTGAAGTGTTTTAAAAAAAATCAGTAATAAGCAGAAAAACATAGCAATACAATTTTCTCTCCTCATTTAGACTAAATAAAACAGCAAAAGTACTTGTTCCACAAATGAAATTATTTTCACTTTCTTCATATATAGACCAGGTTGTTGTTTCATTTTTTCACGTAAAACATTGGCTCCATTGATGTAGTGAAAATGATACCATTGACTTTTCCATGAGCCAGCATTCTCGCTCTCTTTCTCTCTCCTTCTCACTTTCTCACTCATTCCCTCCCTCCTCTTCTCTCCTTTTCTTTCACACACACACAAACACACAAACACACACACACACACACACACAATCTCTACCTCCTCAGCTGGTGTGAAATGCTGTGCCTTCCATTCATAGAAGTACACATGTGACTCAAATTCCT
>NW_010161252.1:0-15857 GCF_000695765.1 Mesitornis unicolor | reverse complement strand
GCTGAGTACAGATTCCAGTGCTGTTCCTAGCTAAATTTATCAGTGTTCTCCTCACCTGTACTGCTTTTCTTATTAGTTTCCCACAGTTCAAGTCACTTTTCCTGCTTCCATTTCTGTCTCTCCCTATCAATTCCAGTTCTTTGAAATCCTGTTTCCATCCAGTATCTGTTGCTCATTGCAGTGTTAAAGTAGCTTAGGAAATTAATTGTTCCTTTTAATCTTTCCCAGTCTATCAAGGAAAGGGTGCAAGAAACAGAATGAGAAAACTAAGTTGCTTTGCAAAATGTGCTCTACCTGCCAATGAACTGACATTTTCTTCTACTTATGGTTTCTGTTTCTCACTGGATTATGGGCTTCTGTACTTCTGTTGACCACCTTGTTTTCTGATCTTTTTGTATCTAACCAAGAGCTGACAGATCTGCAGGAGCCTATAGAGAGCTACAGGAAAATCTGCAGGTAGTGGAGGGGGCCTTGTGGGAAATCTAGGGAGGTTGTCTCATCTCAGACAATTGTGTTCCTGACAGGAAAACAGCCAGGGCCTCTTGTGAGATATCTTCAGATGAGTTTGTCTACATGTGTGTGATACTGTATAAAAGGCTATCACCTTATTTTAGGTAATTTTGAAAAGGGACATAAATGTTCACAACTTTTTGGTTGCTGAGGTTGCGCTTGTCATGAAGAGACACGTACATGACACCACAGTTGCTAGTTTTATGGTAGAATTACCATAAAAAAGATACTAATAATGAAACATCTTTAAACTTCAAAAACATTTCTAATACATTTTTTCCCTATTAACTGTTTGACATAAAGCAACATAATGGAAACATATAAAAGTTTTATTGTCATATATTTGGTACACGTGATATACCAGAGCTGTGACTTCATGATTTGTTTCTTATGCAGCTCATCCCAAATTATCCTATAAAATATTTTTACTGTACTGCCATAGCATCTTTAACTTATCAATCTGTTCATTTGTATCTTTCATAGTATGCAGCATATTGTGAGTACAAAACAGATAAATGTATGCAAGTATGTTTAAGTACACAAAATAATGACTACTTTGCTCTTTAACCAACATCAGATAATCTTGATTCCTGCATTATTTTCATTACCCTAGACAGTGATTTGGGGTCTTTGTTTACTATTTATCTTACAGCAGTGTGTTTTATTACTACAGCTATACCACATGTAATTTAAAGTGTTTGAGCTTCAGGAAAGGAAGAGTCAATTTAATTTTAAAATAACTTAGTGTTTCTACTGTCAGAATTTTATAGCAAGAATATCTCAATGACAGTAAATAACAATAAATTAATTAAAATGACTAATTGGCTATGTATCACTGGAAACCTTATTCTTTGTGAAAGTGTTCCCTTTTTATTTATTAATAGTGAAAACTGTAGTGCCTTTCTTCTAAATCTACTAAGATACTCAGCTTTATAACACTGGAATTTTTATGTAATATTTCATGTAATTTTTGTTTCTGGGCAGCAAGTAGTAGTGGAAACTTCTGTTAGTTTTCCCAAAACAATTTTATATATTTTGGTGCTGTCATAGGAAGATTTTCAATACATTCCACTATGACAAACACAGGAAGAGAGTAAATGGTGCAACAAAGCAGCAGAATGACAAGGGGGAAAAAAGATACATGTAGAAATACGTGCCATGCTGATGTAAATATTTCAAGATTGAGTATCAGAAGACTAGGTGGAATTTCAGATGAAAAGGGTTCAGGTAGACCTGAAAGATTCGCCAGAGCTTATGCTTAATTATGCTTTATAATATGGTGTTTATTAAATGTGAGTAAGACTAGATGAGCAACTGAAGAAGAATATATTATATGACAGTCTAGAAGGTTTTCTCTCCTTTAAAAATGTACTGAATAAAAATCCGAACTGAAGGGCAGTAATCTATGCTAATCTATTGTCTGGGAAACTGATTTAGGAAATACTCCAGCTCCGACTTGAGCTAGGCTGTGAATGCATTACCTACAACAATAAATTGAAACGAAATATTAAAATTGCTCAGCATACTCAATATTACCATTTATAATGAAGGCAGATACTGGGAATTGTTATCCTATAATCCAGCAAGGCAGCTGAAGAATTATGCAATGCAGAATTGCATGCGTTTCTGAATACGTTATAGCAGACACGATCTGGGGAGACTGAACCAGTAACTTGATTTGGCGGGATATATTTTCAACTAGGAATGCTGGCTCTATAAGCACCATTCAGCCAGGTAAGCATTTAGCCGCCTTAAAAATTAGAACTGTGAGTTCCAATTTTGATTTCAAAATAGTGGAGAAACTGGATGCAGTAACATATAACTGTATTATTAGTACCTACACTGTGTGCCTGCAATGATTTGTGCACTTGCTTTTCAGAGGACCATTCTGTAATTGCCATCCTTTCATCACTGCAGAGGTAATAAAGCAACATCCCCAGAAGTGTTCATTTCCGATGGAATTCATTGCTGATCTCATGTATTTAAGTGAATGCAAATGAAAGTTCTCTCTCCTGTTTCTCTGAAGGATTGATGTGTTTCTGACACATGTCAGTGTCAGCACAGTGTCAGTCCCCAGAAACAAATGGAGGAAGGTTGACACAGAATGGGTTCATCCCTCAAGTAGCCACAGGATTTAATCTCCTTGTGTCTCTGGGTGTATATGTGTCAGTCATAAAGTAGTCTGTGAATCACTTATCTCCTGACATAATTCAAATCTCTCAGAAATGTTATTTTTCTATTAAAAAGAAGGATTGACTTTGCAAGGACCCTGTGGGATATAGAAAATATTGAAAAAAAATTGCTATCGATAAATAAATGAAATATAGAACTGGAGAGTTCAGTTTTGTTCATATTTATGGAAACTTTCATATGTTTTGTTGTTTTACTGCATTAAGAGACATGCTACTTCTATTGCAAGATAATGTAGTGTGATTTATTGTGTATTTATAGTTAAAGCTAAAAATTGAACTATTCTAGCAGCAGAGAACAGTAATAACCCTGCAGGATATACAGCAGCTCATAGTAAGGCCAGTATCCGTAGTTTTAAAAGTTGCACTGTACTGGAGACTATCAGTCAGCACTGGGATTTCTAGTGCTGCTTACACGAGAGAAGTTGCAATAGAGTTTAGAAAAGATAGCATTTGAGAGAGAAGTAACCTTTCCTAAAATGAGAGAGAGATCAGATTTGCTTTTGAGGCTTGTTTTGTCATTGCCCACTTTGAAATCTCTTTGTGGTAGCTTCCTTCAGTCCTTTTTAAAATGGCATTGGCATGCTGACATTTCAAAAGGTGCATACCAGGAACGACATGGGAGGCCTTGTTGCTGAAGATTGTGTGTCATGTCCTGACTTCATTAAACTACAGGGAGGAGGCTGAACTATGTATTTTAATGTCTCTATAACTCAGTAGTCCTCACAGTTCTGTAACTTTATGTTGTTTTGAAAAATACTTTTTCCATTTTCTTGAGTAAAATGGAATTTAATGAAATTACTTATTTGGCTGTGTCAGGCTGTTAAGTTTCCTGTGTAAGTCAGAAGAAGCTAGTGACATGCAATTATATTTCTGATAGAAATTTATTTATGCTGATTGATTTTTATCCTTTTTTTCATTGTAATGGTAAGTTATATCCATATGATTTGATTATGTCAGGGTACGTCGATTTATTTCCAGCCTTTTATCCTGGCATGTGAACTCCAAGATTGGAGCTGCGAGGCACTACAACCTGCTGTTACAAGTCCAAACAATCACCTCCAGTACAATCTTCCAATATAGCTGCTTTTGTAATTTAGTTTAATGTTATGTAGATTATATTAGGGTTTCTTTTTTCTGTAGTCAATATACATTGACTGTGTAAGAAAAGGTATTCATTCTGGACACCCTGTTTATTCACTTCTCATTCAGACTGGTTTTTTTGTTGATGATCTCAAATATGTTTGCTGTAGTCAAGATTTCATCCAAAGGAAGAGGTCGGGTTGATGATCTGAGTTCTCACGGACCAGCCTTTTGGAGACTTCCTACCCTGGGGCTTGAGTTCTTTTTATCCAGCTTTGATTTAGAACTGTGGGCTTTGATGTTTTTGTTTGTTCTATGCTTCACCTCTTCTGCATTTATTACGCTTTCATGCAAGGTAGGTCAAATGCTGCATGGAAAGCAACATTTGTGTTTTAAACTGAATATTCTGCGGAAGAACCGAGGTGCTATGTTCTTTCCTCCTGCCGACAGCACTTTTTTTTCAATTCAGTGGGAAAATGTGTATTTTATCATGCATTATGTCACTAGATAATAACAAAAGCTTACTCTTGGTTTATTTTCAACAACTGGAAAGTGAAAGCATGTGTTAATGACTGCATACATTAAGATGCCCATTTTAGGCAGTAAAGCTGGACAGATAATACTGCCAAAGGTTGAATCTTTGTATGTCCTTTTCTTTCTTACTTACTACAGAGCTAATTAACAAAGTCCTCTGACAACTTTGTTTTGATTAATCTACATGATTAGGATATTTTAGAGGTCGAAAGAGAGAGTTCACAGAGTTAATTGAACATCATGAAAAAGAATCTCAAACTCATAGGACCTTCTGATTCAGTTTGGTATAGAGCAGTCAATCACTGTACCAAAAATGTAACTTACATCTCTAACCACTCAACACTACACAGTGGACCACTGCTGACTTCCTGCTGTCTTTCCAGACTGTCCTGCTGATGCAGAACATGATAGCTCAGGACAGTCAGAATACAGAGAGCAGAGATCTAGTTCATGCGCTGTGAATTTGGGAGCCAGAACACTCTGCTAGATTAGCAGAATATACAAATTAGATATAAAGTGACATTGTACATAGTACTAAGGCTTCTTCCCATTTTCTACTTAAGGACGGGTATGTAGGTTAGGTGTTTTGTTGGATAAGGAGTACGCTTGTTCTTGTTCATGCTACTGTGCTGTCCTGGAGTGCATGAAAACCTTTTTTTTTTTTGGTTGAAAGGAAGATGCACTCCAGCTGCTACTGGAATTTATTCTATGGAATCTGACTGAAATGATGCTGAAATAAAACCCCTCTGTAATGCCCATTTTGTGGATGTTAGATCCTCACAATCAGTTGCTTAGAGCTACAGACTTGCTCTTGCTGGTCAATGCTACTTACTGACGCAGGCATAGCCATTCCTCAGTGAGAGCTGCTCATATGAAGAGGGATCAGTTTTCATCTTCAAAATTATCTTTCTCAGAAGTTTCTGGACAACTTTGAGGGATGGTGAGATTAATACAATATATTCTATAGTAAAAGATATTCTTCAGGACAAGGTCATTCTTCTGCCATGTTTCTAAAGTTTGGTCTTTCACTTGCATTCAAAACATGCATATTGAGTCAACATTCATCAATTTCTAATGAAAATTAAATGATAAATTAGTCCGTACTTAAGAATACAGTACTATATCTCTATTTTATCTTTCAGACTGTAATTTATTTGTGGTAGTTGTTAAATTCTAATAAACTGCGAATTGCATATTGCCTCTTTCCTATGGTTACTATGCTATTATGTTTTAAGGCCCTACCAAAGAGTGGCAATTTAACGAGTATTGAAGGAAACAGACATTTTTATGTCTGATGGCAGACTTTATTTTCATATCTTTTGATGCTTCTGCCAGACACTAGAATTAAGTAATCTGTCAACAATAATTTGATTTCTGAATGAAAGTCCTGCAAACTTTCCTCATATTACAGAAGTAGGAAAAACAGGGCTGCAAAATACATATAGTCTAATGTTCCAGGTGATGTCTGTGGTTGGATGACTGGTTAAAGATTCAGTTGTTGATTTTAGAAAGAGATTTCCTTATAATTCCATTCCATTCCGTTCCATTAATATATTTTAATGAACTGTGTGTAACATGTAAAACCAGGTGAAATTTTCTATGTGGATGTGACCTTCTTCAAAATAACAGCAAGTGCTTGTAAGTATTTGTGAAACCTAACATAAATATGAAAACTAGACTAACCTGAAATCTGTCCTTAAAAAAACAAACATTTTTTCCCTGCTATTGCCAAAAAACCCATTCTTAGTTTTAGAATTCAATGTTACATTTGGACTATCATATTTTATAGCTGATTCTACTTATCTCAGTTCTGTATTTCCAGTCTGACGTAACTCAGTGAACATCAAAGATTTCCATGGAGAAATAAATGTGGGGTTTGTACCTGTACAGTAAGAAAACTATCTGAAAATATATTGTTACAAGGTGTTGCAGAAAAACACATTGACATAGCATTGTCTGATAGTAATTTAATTGCAACTGCAGATGCAATTAGTTTCAGTTTCATGTAGTTATTATAGGTAGTAACTCTTAGTTAACTGCTGTCATAGTTTTCTGTAGAGGATGCCATGCTTTCAAAATGTTATACATGTGTGTCCAGACGGTATATAAAACATAATCTTCTGAACATTGTAGTGTACAGTTCATTTATGTTTAGTTTTGAGGCAGTTTAGCAAATTTCAGTACTGTGAGCAATTTTTACATCCTATCTAGCCTACACCTGCTGAATGTACTATATATATGTATATGACTCTTAGTCATTCTGAAAGATTGTCCCAGTAGAAAGTTAGCCCCAAAGCCACTTTTTCATTAGCCTTTTCATAGGTATTTGGAAGACTTGAGAGGGAGCTTTCATTGCAAGTATTCTCCTGACTTAAGTAAAGTGGAATTATCTAAATATTTCATTGAAATATTTAATTGAAACAGAAAAGAGAAATTGTTCAAAATAAATGTATCCAGACACAGAATAATTTCTGAATATCTAGAATTCTAAGTCCTTAACATCTGAGCAATCAGGCAGCTCACGCTTCTGTTGTATTGGTACCACAGCAGAAACGTACCTTGGCACAGTGGCATCTCCTTCACTTGTCTGGAAAGCCTAGGAACCTCTAACAGATGTACCTTGTGGAGATAATTGCTGCTGGAGGTGCAGAGAGAAAAAAAAACCTTCAAACCATGCCCTGATTTATCCCATTTTTGATGACAGTGCATTGCCTTTGCAATGTGAAGTGTGCAACAGCTGATAGTATATTTTGCCTCCTCACTACAAGCATAAAATTCAAAATAAATTTTAATTTAATGAATTTTAAATAGCTTTAAATACAATTAATCAGGCAAAAATGTGTGTGCATTTAGCTTGAAAGGTCATTTTTTTCCAAATAAGACTCCAAATCAGTTGACAGTTTCTGGATGTAAATAATGTTCTTTTAGCCAATTTCAGGGTACTACATGCTAATAATATTTTAGCATGTTTTGCTGCAGATTTCTAATACATAAGAACACAAACTTGGTAAATGCCAGGAAAAGACTAGTTCAGAAAATAATGAAATTTATGAAATATAAATGAGATCTTTATGTCTCTATTATAAACAACAACAACAAAAAATTGTCGCTACATGTTTGTTTCTAACTCTTTCCTGAATTAATAAATGTCAGCTAAATTGCTGGTCTGAGTCACTTGTTCCGTAATCCAGCCATTCTCCACATGAAGAAACTCTTCAATTTCTCATACGCCTTTCCATCTTCATTTTCATTATGTGATATATTACTTTTCAGTTAGTTACTAATTTATTTATACTGTTAATTTCAGACAAATGTTATCTCAACTCCATGTTGGCAGAATATTTGCATAATTTACACTATTTATTTTACTTCCACAACTTCTGGAGATGCTGTCTTGGAAGTTTTGGGTGACATTTTTACCTCAATTCACTGACAAGAACAAATATGAAGAAGGAAGCCTTTGAAGAATCTCTACAATCATATGGGTTACTGCAAGAGCTAATGTAATATTATGTTCTGAGGCAATATACAGACCGTAGGTTTTACCCAAGTGTCACTTTTTCAGATAAAGGTATGTCATTCCTTGTGACGACTTTGCTATTTCTCTTCAGGTTAGGAAACAGGAAACTTCACATCAAAATACTGGAGTGTCTTTTTGGAAACAGCTGAAAAGTTCTGCTTATTCCTTCTCAGAATGTTTTTTATTTTCATTAAAAGATCAGCCAGTCACTGATCACATCTGGTCTTGTCTCTGCTGGATATTTCTCTGCAGTAAGAAAAAATGTAATCTTTTTACATCCTGCTGCCGCACTTGGGCAGTTAAGCATACCAAGGAAAGAAATATGTACTTATATATTAATTTATACTTGGATGTTACTTTAAATCAATAGAATTTAACAGGTAGCACACACATTACTGCCACATGCTAAGTGTATAGTCTTCTTCCAGTATAAGAAAGGTTGGTTTGGTTTTGCTTGCCCAAGTTTTGAGATGGCTGAAACTAAACTATAAAACCTTAGGAGCTTGAATAAAAAGATCCATGTGGGAATTTGACTTTCTGTTACCTTATTTGGTGGAATTTTTCTGGGTAGATAAGTTCTTAGACAGTATTATCAAAATCTGAATCCTTACAGCAAAATACCAAAGCTCAGGATCTGGCAGAAAGACCAAACTAAGCCTGGAATTGAAAATGATAGGAAAGATGGAAGATAACTGAAATTCATGTTCCTTTCTGTGATTCCATTCAGGCTCTTTTCCTTGTTAAAACCAGGCAAAAAAAGGAAAACCCATGCTGCAGCATTTCTTAAGAAGGTCATAGTAGATGTCTGCTTATATCAGACACTTACGTGGCATATAGTGATCACTCTTAACATATGACTTCTGCTAATTAAAAATAACTGAAGAAGAATTTTATTTTTATGTTCATTTGCAGAGAGCATTGGTCTCTTTCTATGGCAGTAAAATTTAACCTCCTAAATAACTTCTCTTCAGTGCTTGTTCCCTTTTCAATCAATAGAAGTAAGACAGCAATAAAAAAGGAAGAAAGTTTTTCTTTCAGAAAAAACATGGGCACATAAGTGCATACACTCCACTTCACTGAAAAGAAATATTCTTCAGAATTCAATCCCCAGACCCAGCAAGGCAAAACGTGAGTTAAGTTTTTAGTAAGCTAACAAGCGCTCTTGTTCTTTTAAGTAGAATGCAAGAGCTAAAAATAGATTACGATGATTTTACTAGGGCTATACTGGAGGTACTTTGGCCAACTTTGGTAGAAATAGCTCTGAGAAATTCCCCCACTAAGCTCTGCTCACTGGAGCTTGGGTTGCTGATTTTCTCTGGGCCCTCATTCCTTAGTCTTGTCTTGGCAGATGGTTTCATTTTCTCCTGTTCCTCTTCCCACTTCAACCTGGCCAGTCCTGAAACACTTACTTGCTGTTCTTATGCCCTCACTGTTCTCCTTGTCCCTGTAGTGTATGGATTTCCAGCAAATATTTTTCCAGTTTCTCACAATAAATATGTTTATGTGAAGTAATTATGAAGTTATGTACTTTTTGATAAACTATCACTCATTTGACAATCATAACTATACATAACAATGTGTCTTTTCTAAGTGCTAAATGTCTTTCTGTAACAATATTGGCTGTATGGCATAATGTTGTTATTTAATCTGTGATTTCTAATAGGAGGCATTAACACTGATTAGTATCAAGTATTTCTTAGTGATTAGCAAATGTCAGGGAATAGAAATATATTCTGTAGTGTTCCCCAGTAAAAAAAATTCTAATGCATGCAGAAATACTATTATACAAAGCATTTAGAGTTTTGGAATATATTTTAAGCAAAAAGTCTTTTGGCAGTATTTCCGCTTATTTTCACAATGCCTTTCCCCTTTCATGCAAGATTCTGGCATTACATATCAAAATCTTACTGATTTAAAGGACTAGCACTCCTTGTTTACAGCATGACTCCAATATGTGGTGTATGTCACTTGGCATCTTCACATGCTGAGAACAGAGAGCAGCATCCTGCTTTTTCCAGATCAATTATTACCTTCTCAGTAAACAAACAGCTTAATGATGTCTACAGCTACCAGCTGAGTATCCTCTGCTAGGTGAGAACTGTGTCCTGTGCCCAAGGTACTACAATTATGAGATGTGGGAAGGCTGCCAATCAGTAAAACTTCAACTTCAGATAAAAGGGATGAAGAAACAGCCACTGGAAACTCTTGACAGTCCACTTTCCAGACTATTCTAAATTAAAATGTCCTTTTTTGTTCTCCACCTTTATTCTGTAGTCCAGGATATGCCACCTGGAATCCATCTCTTTCCTTGAGCCAAAGAAAGTCAAGTTGCACATGGTCAAGTTTGTGAGTTACAAGAGCCTTCCCTGGATTTTAAGTACAGACATTAGTAATGTAATGTTTTGTTTCTTCTTTTCCAGTTGTCTCACATGAATTTAAAAATGAAAAGAAAAAAATCACTGCTTGCAAAACTGTTCTTAAAAATTCCATGGATTTTTTTCCATGAAGAGTTATGCTAGGAGATAGGATGATATTCAAGCCACTTCCTGAGTCACCTATTTGACAGTATTACCTAGGTTAAATAAAGTTTCTTCTCAACTCTACAGTATATATTTTATTACATTAATATTTCTTCTGTAAGTACTATTTCATTATTTTAGGATATTATTGTGAGATTTTATGAATTATGGATATGATATTTTGTTTTGCTTTACTGAGTGCTTAAGTTCCCAGCAGTTGAATTTTTCTTGTTCTTTCATTACAATAATCGCACCATTTTTAATGTGCTTCCAAGCTGCTCTAGCAGCCCAAATTCCATTCTCTATCACAATTATCTATTATCAATTCCATTAGCTATCCATTCAGTGATCTTAGTATTGTATGTTATTGCATTAATGGGCCTGTCATTACTGCTTTTTTGTTGTTGCAAAGGAGACATGAATTTGATTCTTATTCCTGTCTTGGTCCCTGAAGTAGTACATCCCTGGAACCCTGCACAATTAGAAACCTTAACACTGGTGAGAAGAATGAGAGAGAAGCCCTTTTCCTCACTTCCCACTGACGCTATAGCCTCTTAGGATGCGGTGTTAATGAATTCTTAGAAACGGGATTCCAAATTCACCATCTTCATGAAAGAAAGTTAGTTTAGGATGTAAATCGCTAAAAACAGTCTAAAATGTCATTGCAGACCTTCCATATGAAAACCTTTCATATGGCTAGAGATTGCAGAGTGACAGCAAGCCTCCTTGGACTGTAGTCCTCCTTTATTAACGAGGAATCCCATCTCTGTCTTTGCTGCTATTCCTTCCTATGTGAATTAGCTGGCGCCATCATCTGATGTCTGGGACATTAGGTCGAGAGAGGTTCTTCTCCCCCTCTACTCTGCCCTGGTGAGACCACATCTGGAATATTGCATCCAGTTCTGGGCCCCTCAGTTCAAGAAGGACAGGGAACTGCTGGAGAGAGTCCAGCGTAGGGCTACAAAGATGTTTAAGGGAGTGGAGCATCTCCCTTATGTGGAAAGGCTGAGGGAGCTGGGTCTCTTTAGTTTGCAGAAGAGGAGACTGAGGGGAGACCTCATTCATGTTTATAAATATATAAAGGGTGAGTGTCACGAGGATGGAGCCAGGCTCTTCTCGGTGACAAACAATGATAAGACAAGGGGTAATGGACACAAACTGGCACACAGGAGGTTCCACTTAAATTTGAGAAGAAACTTCTTCTCAGTGAGGGTGACAGAGCACTGGAACAGGCTGCCCAGAGAGGTTGTGGAGTCTTCTTCTCTGGAGAGTTTCAAACCCCGCCTGGACGCCTTCCTGTGTAACCTCATCTAGGTGTTCCTGGTCCGGCAGGGGGATTGGACTGGATGATCTTTTGAGGTCCCTTCCAGTCCCTAATGTTCTGTGATTCTGTGATTTTAAACATAAATTGACTTTGAAACTCTCACCACCAGCATTTGCCTGCACTGTCCATGCAGGGTTTATGAACAACTTCAACACACAATTTAAACCCCTTTTCTTCAGTAACAAACTCTTTAAACCACCATCCAATCCATTTTGGGTATCAGGTCTTGAACTGCTCTCAAAAGAGCATTCATCCAATGAAATAGGCTATGATGTGGTTATTCTCCCTAGCTTTCATGCATCAGCCACCCCCTTCCCTGTCTCCAAGAATCTTTGTCATGACAGCTTGATTCATTGGCAGGTGCTGGTATAGAGTATCTCCTACATAGGTGCTACACAACAGCTACTACTGAGAGAAGGAAAGGTGATTAGAGCCCCATTAAAAAAATCAGTGTCATCTTTTGGAAGTTTACAGATGATGCATCAGGAAGAGCCCTGCCTGAGAAGGAAGATTGGTTTGTGCTCTGAACCTGTAAAAGGCTCACTTCTGAAGCAGATGGCAGATATGCTGTATCAATTTAGTATATCCTAAAGATGTGGAATTCATCGGACCTCTCCTGGATGAATCTGTCGAAGTGGTGATTTGAACAAGAGATTTTTTTAATTAGTATAGCTTTAGTGTTCAGCCTGTGTTCTGTTGAACTACTGGATCATTAGTTGTAAGCTGGGATTTCACTGTAAGAGTCACTTTCCAGGACTTGTGTTTTCCACTTCACCTTGACACCAACAGGAAAAGTCAATTTTCTGTTTAATTTTTCCTGTTAAATACATTTTGAATTCCCTAGAGATTTTTATAAACCCGTTTCCTCAGACACCTCCTCTAATGGTGTAAAGCACAGTGTAAAGAAAGATGTTTGAGTGATTATGCTACTGCCAGCTGACCAAGACATTTTTGCTATCTAGATCTTTGCCTCTTCATGTCAAAAGGCTTAAAGGCCACCTTCTACACTACTTTCCTTTTAAAGTACAAGAGCTGGAGGGCTTTAGGAACTAGACTACTCTTGCCAGTCCATAGTTTGAAAAGGCATGATTAAGAGCAGGGATTTTTCCACTAGTTTAATGCAGATTTACAGTGTAGTGTGCATGTCTCCATCAGTCTTCTCATTTCGTACAACTTTGCTATTCTGCATTGTGTATCATGGTGGCAGCTTCTCCACCACTTCTCACAAAGCAGCTGTATCTAGGTACCCCCTGTACATGGAGAATTTATTATTTTCCAACCATAGGATACTTTAAGGATTTGTTTGAAGGCTCCTCTTCTACGCATTTCTTTCCCTGCCCCTGGTAATAAAAGACCCTAAATGCTGTAGGACATTAATCTAGTCCTCACATCATTAATGTACCACCCCTTTGAATCTGTGGTCATGACTTCCAGCAAGGTGCTAGAAGAAAGCCATTACTCCCACGTGATCTTTCATGAACATTTTTCTTTTTCCGTCATTTTGTTTTTCAGGGCAGGCTCCCTATTACAATCCCCTTCAGAGCCCCAGAGCGTTATTTGAATTTGAGTTAAGTCTGGGAATTAACTGCCAGCTTCTTTTGCTAGGCTGTTTGCTTGCGAAACTGAGACGTCCCCTCACATTTAAGGTAACGGGAAAGCTCTCTTCTTTCCTTGACAGAAAAATCTCTTCTGGAAGACTTTTTTCGGTGCACGTCTGTAATCAAGAGAGCTAGAAAATGAACACTTTCACCATGGGTTATAGCTCCCTGTCTTAACTGCCTAAAAGTAGTTATAAAGCTACAGAGATTGTTCTGTTTGTGGGGCTACCAGACCACTTTCCATGGAATTTAAGCAAAAGGCTGTCTATTTTTTTGCAGAATATAACTTTCCCTGAAAGCTGCAGAGCTGGTGCTGAGTTCTTTACACTCTAGAAATTCTAAAGCAGAGAAAGTTTGCAGCATACGCTATCCTTTTATTTCAATGAAAATGGCACACAGAGGGCAGACCCAGCATCTATTGTTAAAGGAAACGATTTATAGACTAGCTAAGGATGCACTCCAAAAAAAAAAAAAAGTACATATACACACACACAAGTAGAAGAACAACCTTCCTTTATTCTTTTTCTCAATCCATAAAAAGTTGTGACCCTAAAACACTTCACTTTGAAGCTAATCCAAATCTTTTCCTGTTTGAATTTCACATTGAAGTAATGCTGTCTTCTTTTTTTTTTTTCTTCTTTTTGGTCTGGGGTAGATTTCTTTAGGCGAGGAAAGCTTGAACTTACGCAGTCTGTTATTCTCAAGATGAGATTTTCCACTCAAATGAGCAGTGTTAAAGTATTTCTTATTCTAAGTTTTGTTTTATTATTAAGGAGTTTCGGAGTTTCAGTGTCTAAAATAAATCAGTTGTGATTTCCAGGCAAAGAATGAACAGGTTAAAAGGACTTTTTACTGCTGGAAAAAATAAGTATCAGTGGAATTCGAGAAGTTTTCAAACAAACCCATCTCCATCAGAAATATTAATAAAAAAGAGTATTTATTCTTTACCTGTCATCTCTGTAGCAGAAAAAAGAAGTGGAAATGTTTTCTCTCATGAGAAGTATGTATTCACAGCTATAAAGTGAGAGATGTTAGAGTAGTTCAGGAAAAAAAAGACTGGACTATGCAGTAATCTTATTTTTATTGATAATCAGAATCACTGAATGGTTTGGGTTGGAAAGGACCTTAAAGATTTTCTAGTTCCAACCTTCCACTAGACCAGGTTGCTCAAAGTAATGTATAATGTTAGATGTGCTGGCTTAATGAAAGCTGCTCAATTGAGATCTTGTTTTCAGTTGTGAAAATAAAATCAGTTCATTTCTTCTGTTATGGTGGCATAAATGCATAAACCTTGCAAAAACAAAAAATTCAGCCATGAGTTCTTGCTCTCCCAGAACTGAATTCTATACATAAAATCCTTGACTCCACTTGGGATGGATTAATCTTGAAACATCCTTATACTGCTACATGTAAAATACATGTTTTTATTGGACAGTTGCATGAAAAAAATCATTGATTGGAGTAAATTTTAGCAATACTGTCAAGTAGACAATGCAATAAACTAAGAACAGAAACTATTAGATATACATTTGACAACAGTGAAGCTTTGAGTCTCAAATAGCAAGAAATTGTGTATTCCTGTGTTCACTTATGAACTGTAGGATGCTGCAACTGGATCTGCAGGAGCATGGACCTCACTTTTAAGATTACATGTAACGCTTGTCTCACTAGAGCCAAGTACATATTCAGACTTCTGCAAGGACTTTTGCAAGAAGTTTTGCAAGACTACGGATCTTTTCTATTCAGTCAGATGAAATTATACATTAAATGAAATTGCTAAGACTTTTATTATTAAAATGCAGATGTTTTTGAACTGTTGCTTTAATCCTGGTCTCCAAGCCTATAAAATACAGCTGCTTACTCTTGTCTTTTCTTATACCTCTGGTGTTTCTTTCTTTAGCCTTTTTCCATGAACAGATATCTGATACTGAATCACATTTTGTATATACATATTTCTTGCATTGTCATGTGTAGGTTCATACATCACTTATTCATCCATGAGCCTATTTGATCTTGAGACAAAAGATCTGAAGTGGTTTTTAACTGGTGTATTCCAGAAAGGGCAAAGGAGGAGCATTTTGGGCACAAAAGCAAGAACTTTACAGCTACATGGAAGTAAGGCCATGACAGAGTCTTTTGCTATCTAAAGCATTATTTGTCTGACTCCCCTGTATTGTGGCCTATATAAGATTGAGGAAGATCCCATAGTGTGGATTCCTTATGGTCATTTAGAGTTTTTTTGGTTAATCTGTTTCAGATCATTGTTACTGCTTTTAGAAGAGTTTCAGCTGCCATTTGTAAATTCTTGTAAATCAAACTAAGACTTCTATGGAAAAATGGAATTAAAATTTTAGGAAGGGTATTTAGAAGTCACTTTTCAAAACCCACCACTATTTTTTTTTAGTATTATTTTCTGAGACACAGTTTATTCTGTCTATTTTTTTTCATTGTTGTTGGCATTTAGTATTACAACAGGTTACTTTGGGCCTGAAGGAAAGTATTTTGTTCTCAAGATTTGTGTAGAAAATCAAGAGCTTCAAAAATCCCTGTTCCAGACATCTGCTGAAAGTACAACTTAGC
>NW_010161251.1:0-6328 GCF_000695765.1 Mesitornis unicolor | reverse complement strand
AATATAATATAGAATGTATTCTATAGAATATATAATATAGCATACATAATATAGAATAATACAATACAGAATAATAAATATTAATACAGAATGATAAATATTTTAATATAGAAAAATAAATAGGGATCACCTCCAGAGCCACTCCCTGAGACCATGAGCTCCAGAGGTCTCCAACAAGTCGCCACAGCCACCCGAAATGTGCCACAGCTCCATCTCTCCGCTGGGTTTCAAGTCCAGGGAGCCCCTGGTGCTGAAGCAGGCTGGGAGCCAGGGAAGTCAGTGCGAAGCGGGATGATGCCAGTGTTTCATCACGGAGCACAGCTCCCAGGAGCATCCACACCCTCAAGTTTCCAGAGTTCGGCAAGAATAAATTAGCAAGCGCTTCCTTGACACCTCTTTTTCAGGAGCTCTGCCAAGCAGCACAGCCAAGACCCAAAGGCAGCACCAGGACCGCCCCGAGGAAGAGCTCGGTGGAGAATTTCAGGCTTTGCAGATACGGGATCTCACACCTATATAACTGCACCCATAGCTTTGGTACCCAACCATTCCATAATAGCAGCAATAGAGTTTACACTACCCAAATCGTGTGGCAAATGAAAAACTACAAAGGATTTATTAATGCTAAGAGAGCTAACTCGTAGGAGTTACCGTTCTGCCTCCTTCGAAAGCAGCTTGTGTTTTCACTGTCGGTTTCTAGATTACATGGCACAGCACAAATGGGTCATCCCACAAAATAGGGCATTTTACCGCAGGAAGACAAACAAAATACAGACTTTGCAAAGGCAGGAGGAGGTATGTTTCTTCCATTCCCAGCAAATTAAAAGGACTCCATAACTACCACGAGCTAAGCGACTTTTCCACCATGCCCAACTCATGTGAAGTATCTTCCTAACAGCATGCAACACTTACTAATACTTTATGTGCACAGTAAGCCCCACAGATACATTGCTACCCTTGCCAAACAGATTGTCAGCTACTGGACCTGAAAACACAGCATCTTACCAGGCCCACAATGATGCTATGCTTATACAGAAGCACCTTCCCATAGTTGTACTGAATGAGGTTCCACAAATTCACCCAAAAGTGGGTGAACTTCAGCATCAAGTGCTAAATCATGAACTTAATGAAAAAACCCAGGCAGGTTTGAGTCTGAACCACAGCGCAAGGGTCAGAATTCAGCTCTGCATCCTGGCTGGCAACAAACTGCATTTCATCCACTGCATTTGAGCTCTTGGCCACGTCTGACCCCGGGGCTGTGAGACTCTGGGAATACTTGAAATACTCAGTGATGCTGCTTTGAATCGAACTGACCCCGGTGAGTTGCTCTGAAAAAGCCTTCCCAACTCATCCATGTCGGAAAACGACGGCTCTGAAGGATCTCGGTGGTAGCGTAAATCACTCAAATGCAATCAAATTTAATGGGATATTTGTTGCGAGAGCCAAGAGAAGGATGCCAAGAAATGCAGAGGTTGCTTGCTGCGTTTCAAGAGTTCTCCAAAGCTTCATCCATTTCAGGAGAGCCCTGCCAGTGTCAGAGGCTATTTTCATTAACGCTACTCTCTCTAATTAAACACAGATTTCACACAGCAACCTCAGCCATACAGCAGGGATCCTACAAAGCCCCCTTCCTTCCACTCTGATCAAACAAATGCATATTTACTGATACAGCTTAGCCATGTAATCCACCTTTCTGGAGGAGGAAAATGAAGTCTTCAAAGCCTCACACCCTGCCTGTCCTGGCAGATTAACTCCAAGTAGCAACGCTGCAGAATAAACCCATCTTACACAGACAAGCATAAGATGTATTTTGTGCTTCCTAATACCTGAGGAGTTCAAAATCTGCCCACAGCTCCACTTTAAATCTGACAGTTTGGCTCTATAAAGTAAAACCTTAATACTAAATAAAGATGTTTCTGCTTTGCAATTTCTAGTTGAAACGTTGACACTAAATACTCACTTACGGGCTATGGCTATAATTTGGCAAGCGTTTAAGGCCTATTCTTTACTTATTTCTGCCAAACGCTGGATTTGATACCATTCTCCAACTCACAATGTACTCAGGGGGGTGTCAGGCACTTTCGCTTCCACCCGAAATGTGCCGTTAGCCATGACTCAACCCTGCACTGGCTGCTACCACTTCTTCCACTGTTCAGCTGTTCCTCACTAAAAAAAAAGAGAGGAAGGAGAAATCTGTGAGCATTTTACTGGAATTCCACGCTTGCAGGAGGAGTGCCCAAAAAAGTATTGCAGAAGCAGCAAAGGGAGCCTAAAGGAAAATTAAAGGAGATTAAAACACGGTAGCAGACACTGCTGCAGCAATACTGGGGTTATTAGTGCCAGGTTTACATACATCATTAACAAGGGATAAAAGGCTTCAATCAAATCACTGATTTGGCATTGAAGATCAAGAGTAAAATTGCACGCAAAAGTTTCTCAAGCTTCTGTGGAGCAGATGATGTTGTCAAGCAATAAATGAATTATAGAATAACCTGCTATGTCGCACACAGGGGTGTTTATAAATGTGTTTGGGAAGAACAGTTCATTTGTGAAATATCAAAGACTATCCCTTATATCCCTCATCTACAGGGAATTCACTGTACCACAATTCAAAGACCTCTCACATGGAGGAAATCTGCAAATTAACAGGCGGAGCTAAGGAATATGCCTGTTAACTTTACCTGGATAACTTAAACTTTCCATCCTGGAGCCATCTCTACAACATACGCTGGGTATTAGGTTGTGCTCTGTGATTTCTGTAATGTTTTTTTTTGTGTTAAGATTTATCAGTTCCAATTGAAGAAATGTGTCTAGGTGTCATTAAATACAAAAAATCAAGACCTAAAACCCATCCCTCCATCCTCTGCAGAAGGGGTAAAATAGGTTTACATGAGATCGCATTTGGGGAAATTCAAGTAACTGTCGGGTTTTCACGCATATGCACAAATTCTCAGCTCCATCAACCTCTCCCGTTTAAAAAATGCCTGGATACCAGGTGGACCTTATGTTTGTTACCCCTCAGCATTTGCTTTGATGATTTATGAGTCTCAAAGCGCCTGCCATGCAGTCTTACGGATAAAATAACATGCAGTTTATGAGTAACCTAAGTAACGCACAGCGTGAAAAGCATTAAGCCAAATTTCCTGCAAAGTCTTACAACGAGTGGGCATCAAATAAGCCCTGCAAATGATGAACAATTTGACCCATCTTGCTACAGGAAAACTCCCCTGTAGTGAATTCCCACACTTTTATTCGGCAACCTTAATAAGTATTCATGCTGCCTTATGGAAGAAGTCGTCTCGCATACCTACCCTCTGCAGATTGCAACCTTGATAGCAGAAAATACCTGTTTGTAGTTAAATTCTATTTACCACCCACCTTGTTTTCCTCAGCACCTTAAAGGGAACAAAAATCCCTATTGCAGCTATTTTTGCTTTCTTTCAAGACTGTGATTTATTCAGATTATCTTAATGCCTAGGAATGCAATTTCTATACTCCGTGGTGGCAAATACCCAACACCACGTTATTTATTCAACTGCTCAACACAGCGAAAACAAGTAACTTTTGTTATTTCTCCTCGTACCAGAAAACCATGCAGCCAATTGGATTTTAGGTTGAGATACAAACTTTGCAAAGAATACAGCTGGTACTGTTCTCAATGGCTGGGTTTTGGCTTCATAATCACTCAGACTATATCCCAGCCCAAATTCTCCTGTTGCTTTCAGATAACTATTGATGTACGCTCTACAAATAGGCCATTTTTCTTGGAAAAATAATCTATATCTCACTGGGTAGGGGTATATTTGGAACAACCACGTAGCAAAGCCGCTTGTTGGTCCATAGAAGTTTTGTGTGATTTGCTGTGTCCTTGGACCAGATTTACTTCATTTATTGTTCCCAGCTCAATGATGTGGTTTTGGCACCAGCCAGCAGAAAAGTTAACTCCAAAAAATCAAAGTTGCAGGGAAATAACTCGCCCAGGGCAACGCGCGATGAACCAACCTTTTGTAGCAAAGGAGACAACCCAAAGTTTAACCCAAAGCATAAACAAAACAGCAGCCAGCGGCGCCGGAATAAAGTTTAAAGGAGAAACACATGGAAATGATGCAGATTTGTAGAATTAGCAACTCCTCCCTTGGCATTTCAAGATAAAGGTTCAAGAACCAATTCTGCTTCAGGAAAAGTACTAATTGCTAGCAAAAGAAAGTTGGAGATGTTATTACTTATTGGAGAAGCGTACGTGGGAACGAGACGTGGCATCAAGAAATTCCACGCTGCAATCCACCCTGATGCTGAACAGATCTTGCCGTGGGCAAGGCTACTTCACCCCGTATTTGCTTTTGGCTCAGTGAAATGGGAACAGAGACACCTCACCCCAATTATTTTGGAAAAGACCCTGCAGATGAAAAGTTGCTCGTTATTAGAAACACATTCGCAAAGGTTTGGTCAACTGCAGCATGTTCCTGCACAGCAAAATCTTGACATAAAGCAGTAAGAACGTCCATCTCACCAACTCCCTGTTAGCTTCTCAGCAATTAACGTGACCACCACATGCATGCACGCCCCTTTTCTCTGAAAGAACAGAAACCACATTGCAGAAAAGCTCTAAACCTCGATTTTTCCCAAGGCCCCACTTGATGCAAGAAACCCATCAGCAGAACTATGTTTTACCACTCTGTAAAGCTTTCTTAGCTGGGTGACTAAATTTTTCTGATTGTATGCACCCCACTTCGTTAAAATCTGAGACGTAAAGTCCTCACACCTGCCTACTTGCCCTAAAAATTTAGCTAGGGAGTAAGTTTAAGTCTTGCCCAAAGAAAATAAGAGGCAGGGCAGCAAACTGTAGTTATTTTATTTCCTAGCCAGCCGTATCGTGTGTCTGTCGCAGACCAGGTCACTTTGGGTATGAAGACATTTACACACAATATATCTTCCCGTAATGACCGTGCGCTGCAGCTTTGGGATGCCTGCGGGGCTCAGAGTGTGAAGGAATCTAACACAAGCTCCCTCCGGGCAGTGCCAACAAGCAGACTTCTCTTCACAGCCTTAAAATGAAAATATAGAAAGATCACTCGACTGTAACTTTGCACACCAAACAAATGCTTGATAAAACCTTCACAGAAGATTATACCCTCTTCTAATACACACCTGCGCAACGGCACAAGAATGGGCCGTGGAGTGACACACAGGCTGAATAGGAAATAAGGAGAGAAAGGCAGAAAATGGTCCTGTATTTAAAGATGGGGTGACTTTGCAATCACCAGAGGAATGGAAAACGGGGTTTCACTGGCAAAACCTCACAATACCAGGAGTAGGAGAGAGATCTATGTGCCACAGCAGACATCAGTGGCCCTAAATTCATCCTAGCACGACCAAACTTCTCTACAAGGCAACACCTCATGAGATAAAAGATTAGCTAGCAAAAAAACCCCAGGTTTCGAGCGCAGTATCAGCGCGCACGCAGCCCAGAAACGCCTCATCTCAAAACTGGTGCTGAAAACAGCCAGGCGCTGCAGCACAGGCCACGTTCAGCACCAGTTGCTTGTGACAGATAATTTCCCAGCCATGTTATCCCCACCTATGTTACTCAGCACATCAACGCCCATGGCAGCATCTCAGCACTGCAGGGTCGCGAGGGGACTCTACCCTGCCCAAAGACGCTCCCAGGGGAGGGGACAAGAAATCCTATTCCAGTGCACAGGCAAAACGCACGCTGCATTGATCGCGTGCTGCTCGCTGCATTGCTGGAAATCTGAGAGACTTGCTAGCCCATAATTGACAATTTGGGATTTTATTTTTTTGGGACAGGGCCACATTTCCTACTCATGCTGTTCAAAACAACCCCAGAAACCCAGTAAGCAGCCAGCTTAGCACAGGAGAGACGCTGCATCTCCTGCAAAGTGATGGGCTCAAGGCTGCTAGCTGTTTGGGCTGACTTTTTGGGGAAGGCGATAGCGAGCGGGAAGCCACGTGTGGGGTGGCAGGACTGGATCCGCGGATACTTACGGACACAGAGACAAGCCACCAGCTTGGCAGCCTCATCGGGCACCGGGCAGGTGGGGAAGATGGGCTTGAGCAGGTAGGTGGCAAAAACCAGAGCCACGATGTACTGCGAGGAGGGCCGGATGATGAGCAGCTCTATCCAGAGCTTGAGGAAGGCGGGCAGGGAGCCGTACACCTCCAGCATGTAGGCGTAGTCTCCGCCGGACTTGGTGATGGTGGTGCCCAGCTCGGCATAGCAGAGGGCACCCACGATGGAGAAGGCCCCGCAGACGGCCCAAACCACCAGCGAAAACCCCGGCGAGCCGGCCTCTCGCAGCACGCCGGTGGG
>NW_010161250.1:0-31666 GCF_000695765.1 Mesitornis unicolor | reverse complement strand
TCCAACTCCTAATGTTCTGTGATTCTGTGACTAGATTGAATTCTATGCTTTTTTTTTTCCTCCCATTATAAGGTGTTCATGTATATTGACCATATCCATGTGATTGATGGATTTAAATGTGTTCAGTTAAATTTACACATAGTCTTCCTCTTTAGTACATGTTCATCTATATCTACTTTTGTGCAATGTGCTGTTTTAATTTGCTTATAGGACTGATCTACTTCTTCAATTTATACCAAACTATTAGTATTCTTGGTTTGTGGCCTTTTAGCCTAATTTTTCCTGAACCTTCTTGCCCTCTGGCAGAGCTCTAATGATGAGCTATGTACTTTTGCCAGTAAAATTAACTGAAAAGTCCTCTTAGTGATGCTTTACTGTTTTGTAGTAGACTCTTTGTTCATTTATTACTTGTTGCCTGTTTACCTCGTATGGGAAGCTGAAAGTCATGTAAATCATCAGAATTTGTTGGTATGGCGAAAAATGGTATACCTAAAGTAATTTTTTTTGTAATAATACCTCTCAGTTTTGTAGGAGACTTCCAATATAAGGGGAGCTGTCACTTTCTGGGACACTTTATTTAGTTAATTTTCATTAGACATTTGTTCCATGTTTTATCTAAAGAAAGGAAAATTGTAGTCAACATATGCAATTTACATACAGTTGATTCACTTGAATCAGTACTGATAACAAAGTGGAAAAAACTTACTATAAGGGTGGAGTGAAGCTTATGGGGTGAGTTTGGAGAAGCCATACTGTATCTACAAAGCTGTATGTATGGGAGAAAGTCAATAGATGACTATGCTTGAGCTTATCCAGTAGTTGCTGCTACAAAAGTGGTGCTCTTTTGCCCCTAACTTATACATTCTTTGGTGACTGAATTTGACATCTTCTAATGAGATGATTCTTATCACTAACCCAAAAGTATGCAAAAAAAAAAAAAAAGGGAAAAAAAGAGTTTGGTTTCTGCTGGCTTAGTGAGTTGAACTGGTTTTCCACAGCATCACACAGGTACAAACGCATAGCATAAGGAAGGTGGCATAAACGTGAGCAGGCAATGGACTGGCTTGACCCTTTTCAGCAGCAGTGTGTGGTAAACCAGATCTGCCATCGTATAAGACTTCTCTCTGGGAATCTATCACAGATGGCAACCAATACTGAACCATTTTGGCAAAACAGAAGGGAGGAGAGCGAGGGAGAGAAACAGCAGACAGTTTGACTAGGGGCACAGACTGCATCCTTGACGCAGTGTTCTAGGAGTGACTACTTGTACTCCCAGGTCCAGAAGATACGCTAATTAAATGGCAGATTTTCATGGTGGAGAAAGAGTATACTCTGTGAGCTGGAATTCTCCCTATGGAAGGGGAAGAATCTGTGCTCTGGTTTTCAGCTCCTTAGATGCCTGTTGGGACAGGTGTCTGGATGAACAAGATGTTCCTGAAAAACCTCACACATCAAAAGGAAGAAGCATACAGGAGGTGGAAGCAGGGTCAAGTGACCTGGAGGAATATAAAGACTCTCTCTGAGCACGCAGGGATGGGTTTAGGAAAGGCAAGGAGTTAAGAGTTAAATCTGGTGAGGAAGATGGAGAGCAACAAGAAAGGTTTCTGCATGTACACCAGCAGCAGCAGGGAGAGTGTAAAGCAGATGGAGTCTGACTCTTCTTGGTGTTGCTCAGTGGGCAAGAGGCAATGGGCATGAATTATAATAGAAGAAATACCACTTAAACATAAGAAAAAGCTCTGGAACAGGTTGCCCAGAGAGAATGTGGATTCTCCGGCTGTGGAGATATTAAAAAACCGGCTGTATGTGATCCTACTCAAGTTGACCCTGCTTTGAGCAGTGTGCTTGGAGCAGATGGTCTCCAGAGGACCCTTCTAGCTGTAAAGGCTCTGTGATTCTGCAAACTTTGGATGTTGAATTATTTTTCCACTGACACATGGAAAAATACTTTAAAGGTTTGAGAATGCAGGCTAGTCAGTAATTTATATAAACATTTTTGAAAATTTTAGGAGTAGTACTTTAGAGTTTTATGTAGACAGTTACATAATAAAAATGAAATATAGAACTTCTGCAAGTGGCTTGGAGCTTTATGACCATATCAGTACTGACTTGTCATACTTTGCATAACTTTATGGTTGGACTCCATAATCTTAAAGGTCTTTTCCAACCGAAACCATTCTATGATTTTAATCTTGTTACATAAAATAAGACTCCGGTGTGATGAGAAGCCAGCTTACCAAAGTGTCCTCTTCATTACTTACTGACCTTCCTTTGGCATCCACTGCAGGGAAGCCGGTTGTCCTGGAATCTGGGTCTTTCTCCACCTGCTCTATAAGGACGTCAGAAATTCCCAGCTGGTGCAGAGACCGGCCCACCCAGTCGGGCAGTTCTGTCTTGGGCTGTGGCAGCAGAAGATGCTGTTCAGGGAGAACATAGCTTGGCCAGTTTCTAGGGCCTTTTCTCCTAACATGAAGAATCATTGTTTTGAGGGTGCATTCCTCTAAATAGAGGGTATCCATTTACAGACCTGCTGTCTGAATTAGTCTAATCTTTTTTTGTGTGTGTGTGATGGTTCCCAGCATTTTATGGCTTTGCATTTGCTTCATGTCAAAATGATGGTTTCAGAGAAGGTGACTTCAGGGTCTCCTTCCTGAGCTGTCCCTACCAGCAGATACAGTTGTAACTGTTCAGCTGCATTGGTGGTGGTACTGCATATGTGGGTGGTGCTTGTCCATAGTTAAAAATCTTTGAAGACTAGTAAAAAGAAATACAGAAAGGCAGCAGGCTATTTTGAGGGATTTCTTTAATATGTGAGAGAGTTACATGGCAGCATAGTCAAAAAGAAAGATGGTTGTCTTAAGGAACAGTACAGTAGTTAGAAAAGGCTTCTGGAAGTGGGAAATAAGTATTTGACCTCCTCCTTTGCTAAGGTTTATATTCTTAAATATGGTACCACTGAGAATACTATTGAGAAGTGGTGTTCACTCAGCTGCTTTCCAGCTGAGTGAAAAGATGCTTCAGGGAACCAGCGCTGGTGCAGGCAGTTGTAGAAGAGGAGGGTTAAGTACAGTAGGCAGAGGTTCTGGTTTTACTTCTGCATTTCTGGGGTTTCTTTCTGTCTTGTTCATTTAATATCCATTAGACTCTGTGCAATTAAGCTTATCGCATTTTAACAAAATTTGATCTACTTCAGTGTTGATGCAGTTATGTAGACTATCCTGGCAGTGTTTCCTCCAGAAACCTCAAATAGATAAGTGGTGGAAGAATGTCTTAAAGGTTTAGTGTACATTTCCCTAAGGCCTAGTTGAGAGAAGAATAAATCAGTTAGAATCTGTTACGTGGTTGTTATCCTTGTATGTACCTACCAGATGGCATGGGTCCATTGTGGAGTACTTGTTTATGAAAATATTGAAGGAATGGCACAATGTGTACCTAGGTACTGATGTACGTACAGGTCAAAAGAGTGCAGAGTTTGTCAATTTTTATCTGGAGACCTGCACACTCTGTCTGCTGGACACCAAATAGAACTTTTCTAATAATTGTTCTTAAAGATATCTGTAAATCAGAATTTGGCTTAATGAAATGAAATTTAAAAATATCAGAAGTTAAAAATATGGAAAGCTTGTGGCTATTTATTAAGAGGATTTTAATATGAAATGGTTTTGGTTTGGTTTTTTTGTTTGGCTGGAGTATTCCTTGGATATCCAAAACAGTAAGCAAAGGTTGGAGTTGTATCAGTGAAGTATGTTTGATGTTCTAGATTAAAAGAAGGTGCATGTGTAGGTATATCCTCTTTTACATGAATGTGTGTATAAATGCTTATCTCCATATAGTCTTGTCAGTGCTGTTCTTTAAGGGTACATATCATTTAAGTTAGTTGTCTGTCTGTGTATTAAATTGCTACCCGAAAACCAGTAACAAGGTGGCTTGTTGGATTGTGATTTTTGGTGGGTTTTTTGTTGGTTTGGGGTTGGTTGGTTTGTTTAATCTGCAGATTTATTATGTGGCAATGGCTTGATGAAACATCATTAGTGAAGAAAGACAAGCTTATCTATAAACTAGATTACTGAGTTGTATTTGGGTCTTTTTCCAGTTTAAGGCCTAAAGGATGAAGGCAGTAAGAGTTCTTCTGTGCTGCTTTTAGTTGTGGGTTTGCCTATGGTAATAAAGGTTCCTTCCCAAAAAGGCCTGAAATAGCAAAGTAAGGTAACAGAAGCTGAAGGGGTTTTTTAACATATGAAAAGCTAAATGCTTTTTTAGAGTTTCTCTCTTTTTTTTTTTTAATTCTTTAACTTTTTACTTCCCTCAGCCGCTAAATTTTTGGAGATTCTTCCTTTTTTTTTCCAAAAGTTTGTTGCAGAGTAACTATTTTGCAGTGACTTGAAGCCAAACCAGAGTTCAACTTGTTACAGAATTTAACTGAACAACAGAAACAGAGAACAAGATTAGGCCTTTAGAGACTAAAAATGGGGTTTTAGACCATTATTTACACCACAGAAGTGTTGAGTACTGCTTGGAAATGCTGTTAGTTTAAACACCAGGATTTTAAACACAAGCTATCTGTTTGAAGGTATCATCTGCAGTTTGCCTGGTTCTGTTTTACGCTATCCACAGTGCCAGTCTTCTGTGAGATGGGTATGGTGAGTCTGCCACAGGGATGCAAAGTTGAAGTTAGCTGCCTACCTATTTTTAACACAGAAATAGAAAGCGTATGTTTAAATTAAACATGAGAGTTTGCTTATTATAATCTCTACTCACTTTCTTCTCATGGTGGAAAAAATATGTATAGAAGCTGTTGCTTTTCTTGTGAAGCCCTGAGGAATGTTGTGGTTTATGGTAAGATTAGCCATGGGTTTAGGAAGAGGCGAGCAGTGCAGTTGCAGAGGCCTGGGTTCTGGGGAACCCCTGGGCTCTGGTGAACCTGTCCTTCCTGTACCTGGTGGTGTCCATATCCCATGGACAAGAGCTGGGAGTTGCTCTGGGCTTGCTCAGCCTTCCCTCTTTAGAGCTCTCCAGAGCTTCGCCCAAAGCAGGGTCCATATTTGTATCTAACCAAAGTGAAACTGAGTGCTAGGAAACTCTAGATTAGGCCTTCCTCCTGATCCTAAAATGGTCCTGCTCTGTCTCCTGAGTCAGTGGTGGTAGCTGAGGTGGCTCACATGTGAGTAGGGAACGTGGGTGAGCAGTGAAGGAGCAAGACACAGTGGGATGGGAGAACAAGCGATGGAAATGCTCCGTAAGTAACGTATGGTAAGGGCACTGTTTTACCCTCAGAAATGGTAGCAGCTGTGGGTTTCTGAAAGGTGAGGAGGTGGCAGTACCAGTATTTTCATGTCTGGTGGTGTGCTCAATTTGTAGGTGATTGTTTCACTTACATGTTTTAAGGCCTACGTGGATGTACTAGTTATAAGCTGTAATCAATTAAAACCTAAATGTCAAATTGATACTAATTTACACCGATGAGTTCTGCAAAAAGGATGAATTATAATAATAGGTGATGAATTAGCCTTCACTTGTGTTGACAACTCCATTTTTATTTTGTTTTGTTTATTATGCCTAATAATGTATTGTTGTATTTTTTAATGTAATCAAGTAACACTGATAGGCTCTCACTCTGCCATTCTTACTAGACTTTGTGAGAAAACACAGCAGCTTTCATATTCTGTGCTTGACAGAATTATTCTGTTAGTCCCTAAGCATGCTATCAAAATAAAAATAGTCAATACCTATGTTTTTTGCCTTCAGGGGAGAAGGAATCAAGCCCTTAATAATGTTGAAAAAGTAATTCATGCTACATGTTTAAGATTCACAGTAAATTTAGAGAGCACACTGTAATGCCACCAGTGCTACGTGTTCCATTTCACTGATGAGCCAGTGTTCTTCCCTTTTTGTCTGCAAGGCCACAAGAAGCAGTTTTGGTGAGCTAAAAATAGGAACGATGAGTTCAAAGCAGCTTAAATCTTAAAAGTTTCAGAATTCAGCTGGCTGTCCCATATGTTGTGTCATCTAGCAATGACTGTCCATTTCATTTCTCTCTACTGAAGCCCCTTCGACTGTTTCCTAAGCTGCTGAGATCCCTTCTTCCTGTGAGGGAGCTAGCAGCTCCTGCCTGCAGAAGAGCACCCGGGCACCCAGCTGTCCTCACTGCCATCACTTGCCAGCCCCTGCAAACCAGCAAGGTTTTGCACTCTGCTCAGCAGGACAGCTCTTGCTGCTGTAACCCAACCTGTGCTTTATCAATGCGTGGCCACCCGCTGTGGGCTGTATGGAGCCGCTGGCTGTTGCTGCCCATCAGCCAACAAGAGCCAGCCCTGGCAGCTATACTCTGTCCCTGTAAGACTGTAATTCACATGGATGAGTTTGTTTACTTCTCTCTATAGGTTCAAGGTGCAAGTTTCCGGGGTTGGAAGGAAGTGACATCTATGTTCAATAAAGATGACGAACAGCAGTTGCTAGCAGGATGCAAGTCTCCAAAATCCAAAGGGTGAGTAAAACTAATTGGTCGGTCTGCTATCAAAAATACACAAACTGGAACAGAAAACAGCTGTGCAAAGTAGTGAAGGTAAACACTGAGAAGCAGCAGTGTTCAACTCCTGGAAGTTAAATCACAGAGGAAGGTTTATGTGCATTCAAAACTATGCATATGTTAAGCTTACAATGAATAAGGGATTCTGTGTTAGGAAAGGACAGATACTGAGATAACCTTTTGAGATCTGTCAGGAAGAAAAGGGAATTTAGCTGCATAATAATTTTTTACTGTAGAAAAGGAGTAAAGGTTTCTGAATAAAAGGGTCATTCCCCCCCTCCCCCTTTCCTCTTGAAATAAATTATGATTGAGTTTACAAATTCCTTTTTTTATATGCTTTACTTTCTCCTTTGAAGTCTTGTCTACACCTTAAAAGGTTAAGTGGAGTAGCTGAACCAGGATCTGCAAATCTTCCCTGTCAGAGCTGAGGTGTTTACTTGGAACTGTTCTGCTGATGGTAGGGTTAGAGCTGTTCTCTGAACAGAACAGGCTTCTGCCCAGGACAAACCGTTTTACGGTTACAAGTGTATGTACCCTTTACCTACTTGTGCTACCTAACTACGCTGGTTACAAACAGGAAAGAAATGTGCCACCCATCAGTCCAGCTGTTCCAGCCAGATATTAGGTGTGTTAAGACTGTTTTGTTTCCAGTTTACTTTGAAATATACATATTTCAGTATGAAAATGTATATATGTGCATGTAGAGGTGCATGTTTGTGTGTGTATGTATGTGTGTGTATATATATATATATATATACACAATTTAGAATACATGTATTTCCATTTCCATTTGAGCCTATTCAATAAAACTGCCTCAAAATTCCCAGCTACTGTCCCTGCACAATTTTATGGGTGTTATTAAGGTGCTAGGTTGCTTCAAGCAATTGATGCTGAATGTAAGAATCAAATAGCCCAGTGAAGAGAACATAGGTATGAAAACCAAGTTACTGCAAACGTGGAAAGTTATTCTAGCATTACTGTGGAAACTGCCTGTATTTTATATTTGGGGGTATTCTCCTATAATGGCATGCCATGATTTTTACTTTACTTTTAACAAAAAATGCTGCTTTTCAAGTGCACTAACAAAATATGAGAAAAGAGTCTGTGACTGGCTTTAGTGAGGTGAAAATTCTGAAAAATCTAATCATGAATTCAAAATTCAGTTAAGGAAAAGTAGTTTTAAAGGTACTGTTTCAGTTCCTTCTATTGAAATATGATAGTGTCAAGCTTTCGTGAATTAAAAAAAAGCTCTTTTAATAGAAATACTAAATAAAAATTCAGTGATGGTTTTATTGGTGGCTAAGGAACTTGTATGCTAATAGCAGATAATGCTTTCAATTTGCTGTTTAGCTCATTGAACCCCGAAGGTTGTGTGTTTCACCACTGGTATTCAGCCTTTCCTTGTGGTTCGTTATTTGATTACATGCATAAACCTACATATAAACTTATGCGTAAACAGTTGTCATTCTGTATTTTAAATGCTCCACACTGCAAATGTGATAAAATTCAGATTACATTTCTTATCCCATTAAGAACCTTCAGTAATGTGAGTAGCCTTTCAAATGTCTTTTTGAGAGAGAAAATACAACAAAGGTTAGAGGTATGGGGTGTTTTGTTTTGTTTTGTTGTTTTGTTTGTTTGTTTTGGGAGTTCTTACCAGGCATCCAGAGCATCTCTTTTCAAAATATTGTGCAGATCTTTGTGAAAAAATTGCTGGTATCTTTAAAGTCCTAATACTGTGTATATCAACTGTTTCAGGGGGTAAGATTCAACAGGCAAGGTGATGACAGGTATATTGAACTGCAGAACATAGTGACTGGTAAAGCTGGTGGTAGACAAAACTTTGCTATTGTAAAAGGACTTACACTCCTTCCCCCAGTGAATTACACAGAGCTGCCTTTGGAAACGGATGCAGTATTTCAGCGTGCATTAGAACAATTTAGGACTTCAACCAAAAAAACCTGAAACACAAACCCAGAGCTAGGATAGTAGAAGGAATATGACAAATGGCCATAGTCAGTCCACTTCCCATGTCACTGCAAGATTCTGCTGCATTTAGGCTTGCGTGTCCATGTAGGTGTTTTTTCTGAAGTTGACAGTAAGGGATGTGCTGTTGTAAGCTGACAACTGATTAGCAGTCCTTATTATAAAAAGTAATGAATTAATTGAATGTTTATTAACAACTATTGCAAGCGTTGTTAAATGAAGAAATGAATCACCTCATCATTGTTATTTTCTAGAACAAACCTAAAGTTAAAGGAAGAGATGAAGTCTGAAAAGAAGCCAGGTTTTTGGGACAGTTTGGTGATAAAGCAGAATGTCCAATCTAGGAAACCGGATGAGATTGAGGGATGGGAACCACCGCAGATCACTGCTGCTGACTCTGCCAGTGACGCAGCAGCTGCGCTAAGTGACTATTCAGCCTGGTCGGGCTGGGAAGATGAAACCAAAGGCTCCACAAAATACACAAACCTGGCCAGCTCAGGAAACAGCTCCAGGTGGAGTATCAAATCGGCTGGAAAGCTGGTCAGTATTCGGCGTCAAAGCAAAGGTAACCTTACTGACAACTGGGAAGAACTAGAATGATGCTGGTAATGTGAAATATTTTAGAGCTGAGAAGAGAAATGTTCCATGATTTACTCGTTTGTTTAAACCAAAATCAAATCTGCTCAATATTGCACCTTTATACAGTACTTAGTTTTATTCAGATTATTACAAACTTTTGCTCACCTGATAGTAAATTTTCTTATGACATTGTTAAATAGCTATGTTTTCCACACTGAAAAAAATAAGTAGAGAATCTATTTTGTGCCTATATTTCACATTCAGACTCTGCAGTATGTTGGATTGTTGGTTTTACCAAAAAAATGTAATTCCTTAGTGAATGTATACACTGGTTGTAAATTTGACTGCCTTATGTAGAACTTCCACTCGCTTGAGGTCCTGGCTTTTTCTGGTATTTGAGGGTCACTCAAAATTTTAGTTTTGATGCTGTCCCTTTTTAACTAAGAATACTGATCTGTTGCTTGCAGGGAGAATGCTTATCCTTAGTAGACTGTTTTCCAAATCTTCAGCCTCAGCATATGCTTCAGCTTGTGCACACAAGATGCTCATCTGTCACAACATGCTATACTGTGTAGGAAACGGAAAAGTACTATTCCAGCATAATTCCATCCATCACAGGAACTTCACCAAAAGTCAGGTCAAATGGGTCTTCCAGAGTTGTTTGGGGTTTTTTGGTCAGTTGTTTGGTTTTTTTTATAATGAACATTGTTTGACAAAGCTAAGCTTCTCAGTGTTTAAGATGCAAGTTATGCCAAAAATAAAAATTACTGAGAATTTGTAAAGCAGCAGTGAGTAGAGTATAAGATGATCTCAATATTCAGTATCCGTAGTCCTGAACCCAGGGACAAGTTGCTTCTTATGGAAAGCCAGATGTTTTCACTTTTACTGAAGCTGATCCTTATTCTACAAACAACTCTTTTGTTTTGTACTGTTTTACCTCACCCCACCATCCCATAAGCAGTGATTGAATTATACTCTGGCATTTTCAGGATAACTGAGTAACTGAGCCATTGCAAGTATGTGTGCACACACAGCTTCTGAGGCATTTTTGTTATAAAGCTGTCTTATTAGCTACTGATACTTTAATTTTTAGTAAAAGAAGGTGAAGTGTTGAACTTGAGGTTTGAAATGTATATAAGAATACTAAAAGTGCCTCTTTCTAGCATATTCTCTCTCATTAGCAGTGTGGCTGATGTCAGATCCAAAGTTGGTTTCCAGTTTGTTTATATGACCTATATAAATACTACTTTAACATTCATGGAAAAAAAATCAAACCCAAAGTTTCATAACACATGAACAGTAGGCCTTTTCTCTCCTGATTGTTAAACTGGTATAACAGAACGGAGAACTTGTTGACTGGCTGGCAATATGGCCAGTGCACCCGAAAGAGCGAGGTAGTGTTTCAGAGAAAGTCGGTGTTTTTACAAGAAAGCATTAACCTTTATATAATGGATATCTTGTAAACATATTTTTGCAAGAAGCTTATGCTGATGAAAAGGGATGCATGCAATTTTCTTCTAAGTTCGTACCTTGTTTCTGTCCCTGCCACATTGTTCCTTTCTTAGCTCTCTCTTTCTCCTCTCTCTCCCAATTCATGCATAATTTTCTGGTTTATTGTGTAGCTGGTTTTTTGGAGATTCCTGTTGAGATGTGCCTGGAGGGAAACAAACAAAATGTTTCTGTTTTTGTTCCGCTGTTAATAGGATGTTAAAAGTCATTGTTCTCAAGTTTATAGAAAAGAACAGAAGTGTTTTGTGCTACAAAACAGGATCTTGTAAATGACAAATGTACTTGAAAATTGGCATAACATATTTTAAAAAAATCCTAATAGAGGAGAAAGGGTTAGCATTTATATCGCATCTTTTGGTCTGTGAGTAAACTCTGTATTTGCCTTTGGCAAGTACGTATGCTGAGGTTAATAATAGGAAAGAATTAGTATTCTTGGGTAAAGTATGCTGCATTTTTCTAGTTTATGGAATACCCTCTAAGGCATGAGCTAGGATTTAGTTTGGTTGTTGGTGCTGAACGGCAAAAGATCTGCTAGCAGCCCTTAGTATTTTGCTCTCAAAGATGGGCTGAGAACTTTTCATTTCCCTCCTGAAGAAACTCTTTATACTGTGACCAGTAAAGGTTTTGCCTTGCACATGATACTGTCAAGTGCCTGTTTCTCACCTTGATGATGTGTTTGATGCACAGCTTATCTGCAACATTTAATTTGTTTTTAAATGTATGATAACGAATACGTTCACAAAGCTGGCGTCTGTTATAAAACAAAATTATGTCCAAGTGGGAAATTGAGATGTGTAAGCTTAAGGTTTAACTCCTAGTGACGAAAGTTTTGGTGTGCTTTTTAAGTGGTATTTCCTCAGAAATAACCGTTCTAAGGATGAACATTATTAATTTTAATATAATTTATTGTTATGCTTTAATAATGTATTTGTCTTTTGAGAACGCACTGGTGTGAGCTTTTCTTCTCTTTTGTTTATAAACTTGTCTGAGTTTTCAGAATTGGGTCCTCTTTTCTTTTACCTTCTTTAGATGCTTAACTACATTATACATTTATGGGCTTAAGCTATACACAGCTCCGTATGTGGAATAAGTGTAGAATATGTCCCCTAATATTTGTTCTGAAATTGCATTTCAGTCTATGTGAAATGGTTTAGAAGAAGGTAGCATTAAGATTGTATGATGAGATTGCACAAAATAAAATATAGTTTATACTGCTTTCTTGTAGCCAATCTGCATGATTGTTGGCGTGGTTATAACGGGAATTACAAGCTTTGTGTGGCTGTAACTAGTCACTTAACTCTAAGCAAAGTTCTTTCTGAGTATTTTTATTTATTAGCATCATTTGCAAAAAGAAAAATAGTATTTTCCATATGAATAAAGATTTAGTTTGAACTGAAATGCCTTATTCTTTGGTATTTTTTTGTCCCATTCTATTTGACAGTGGTCTGGATTCACTGGGATACAATCATAGAATCAATTTTCTATTCAGGAAAGCTGCATTTCTGCAAAGACTACAGTACTCGATTTCATGGGAACAGAGTTGATAAGACACTTTGTTGTAGTTTTGGCCAGCACTGGTATGTGGTGATCAAGGTCTCCAGCAGTTTTGAGTTAAACAGGTGTGGAAGCTTAGGGGAGCAAAAGCCAGGGCAGTTGACCCCAAACTGGCCAATGAAAATAGGCTATACCATAAAGGTTACGCTCATGATGAATCTGGGGGTTTGCTAGGGATGACCCTCGTTCCTTGATGGCTGCCATCTAAGGAAGGTGCTGCCCATCGTTCTACTCCCTGCTTGTTGTGACCACCACAGCTTGTGACCACTATATTGGCTGAGACGAACTCTGTGTGCTTTATATTAATATTGTTATTAATACTGGGGTTTTTATTATTATTTTATTAAATCTGTTTTTATTTCAGCCCATGGGTCTCCTTTCCTTTTCCTGATTTTCCTCCCTGCTTGGGGAGGAGTCACCAGCTGGTAGAGCCTGTTCCTAAATAACAACAGTTGTGTGAATTTGGTTCAGTCTGCGGGGATGTCACTTGCATCATTGCAGAATATGGCTGAGGGAGCAACATTTGTCCACACGCGGTCAATTGTGCTGTCCCAGAAGCTACTGCATCCTAGATATAAAGCATCACCTATTGCTTTTGCAGTGGGAAGAATTCATTGGTTTTGACAAACTGCAAATATTTTGTTTTACTGGTATTTATTGGTCTAGTATTTACTGGTTTAAACAATTTTTTTAAATTTATTGGCTGTTATGAAAGCTCAGGCAGAGCAGCATTTCACGTGAAGATTACAAGAGGACCTGGAGTGCTTTTGCATACAGTGGCCCTGTAACGAGGTGAGAGCTGCATGTCCTGGACTGTGACAGCTGCAGCTGCTGTTACCTGTAGATAGGGTACAGCAAGTAGCGTATTGTCAGCCTCTCACTCTTCCACTTCAGTCTGCTGGCTTTGTTGTTGTCTAAATAGACTTTGCAGGCAAAATGTTTCTTATCAGAGTGTGTGAAGTACCTCTAACAGAAAATTTTATTCACACAAGTTACATTCTTAGAGAAAAAGCCCTGTATCGAGATGCCTCTGACTATAGACAGGTGGGTCACGCACACATCTGGACAGGTGACAGGAAGTGGAGGAACCTGCATTGGCCCTGCATTTCCAGAGCCTGGGTAGGCAAGGATCCTGCCCAGGTGAATTGGCCTGGCATCGGTCTCAATTTCCAAAACTTCTTGAAATGCTTGTTGATGTACAGGAATGTCAGATGACAAAACTGTATGTCCTATTTCTGTAGTCTGAAAAGAACATGAATGTGCATGCTATTCAGCCTTTTCTTACATATCTAAACTGTTCTCGGTGCTTTTTAATTTTTCTTTATTTTCCTGAGTGCCTGCTAGTTGGTTTCTGATATACAAGTATCTGGGAAATGAAACCAGCACTGTGAAGGAGAGAAATAATTTCCTAAAAGGCTTAGTCACTGGTGATAGTTTGCAAAGGTGTTTGTATCATTAGGTGTCCGTCGTGCTCCCAGAAACATCTGGTAGTGTGACTGGAAGACACTGAATCTGACAGACAGGCAACGAAGCCAGTTTAGAAATTGAAAGGAGACAGTTGCATTTATTGTAACTGCAACCAGCATAATAGCAGAAAAAAATCCTTCTTCTGTAGTCACAAAGTAATAAAGAATATCGAAACAATCAGAAAATAGGGATAGAAATAATAGAAAATGATATTAAATATATAATAAAGTGTGTGTATGTGTGTGTGTATGTATATAAATGTAAGGAGAAAATAGTTTTTCATATGATATTTACCAGCTCTTATCACTGATACTGAATAAGGAAATACCTGCTCTGTATTTGGGAAAAAAAATTTCCTATTCTGTGTCTAGTATTTACGAAAAGATGAAAGAAAGAGCCTGTGTTCTTTTCAAGTCCGTAATAATCTGGTAAAAGCTTGGCTAGCACTTAAATTTCTGTGAGACCCAAATAACACTAGTGAAAGCTTAATAACACATTTTGAACTGTGAGTTTGCTATTGGAAAAGAAAAAGTGTTACTCTGCAGAGCAAAACGCACAGCTGTATTTTGTAAGACTAGTTTGTCCACTACTGAAAATAATGTGATATTTTGCTTTCTGGTTGCTCTAATCCCTTGTACTGAGAAGAATTACTGAACAGTTGAGTGTAAATAATTTTCAGAGAATGAGCTAGTTTAATTATTTGGGGTTGTATAGCTAAACAGCTCAGGTTTGATACAGAACCATTCCTTTCTGGCCTTTCTCATCTTTTACCTCTTTCCTTGAAACCCCAAAGCCGTTATCTTGACCATCTTCTTTATCCAAGAGCCCTGCAATTCTCCACAAGACGACACTGCTCAGTGCTTCTACTATTGGAGAGACGGAGAAGGCACCGTGGTGCTGGTGTTTGTGCTGCAGAAAGGAAGGGAGGCTCGTGTGCCAGAGGCCAAGTACTGCACTTGGCATACTGTTGGTTTTTTTCTGCTAAAGCTTTCTCATGTGCAGGATAATTAATATTAATTACACTTGGCTTTGTTTTCTTTCTCCACTTGTGCCCATTAACTTTTTTCTTTTGTCACATATGTCAGAGCTCCTCTCTGATTACATCAAGACCTAATCTTCGCCGTTTCTCTCGTGACAGACACCCACTTTAGGCAGACTTGCCTTCAGTTTAATGCCTGTAAACAGTTTATCTTTTGAATATTTGGACAGAAACTTGGCAACCAACATTTGGACAACAAACCAACAATGGGACAAACAAAGGAAAACCAGTCAGGCATCATTTCCCATGAGGAAGTAAACTATTGTTTGATAGGATGGAGCACAAGATTCCCAGAAGATACAGTAATGCTGCACCGTAGGGCTATTTAGAAAATTAGAGACTGAACGAAATATATACCTGCTCTTAATGAAGTATGTCTGCTCTTTTTCCCTTATATAAACTCGCACATCTCCTGAAGCACGTTAACCTGTCTGCGTGGCGTGGCAAGAGAGTGCATGAGTGTTGAACCAAACCACTGTGGCCAAGGTGGATGTGGTGGAAGATCGGAGCTCCTGAGCTGTGCGGTGAGAACGGCTGCACTGGGGATAGAGGAGGGTTTTCAGAGCAGATGTTCTGGCATCCAGGAATGAAGCACAGGATACAGAGAAGTAAGAAGTCCAGAACATCTAAGAATATTCCTGGGAGGCTTAGTTTTAATATTTCTTATTAGGCCAGGGGTTTAGAGAATCGGAACTAATACACAGTGGGTCCTTTCTCCTAGTGTTTTATCTCAGTTATCCCATTCGAGAAAGTGATTTTTTTTTAGCTGTGATCAGAAATTGGAAAGAATATCCCCTGTGAACAAGAACAAAATGTGGGGTTTGGATGACTGGTGTTCTGCTTTTCCAGATCTATTCCATACTACTGTGCCTATAAACTAGACTTAACTGATCAAAAATGCAGGCGGTAAGTGCAGGTGGCAGAACCTCTAAACGTAGGCTCAGAAGGTGGCACGTGGTCGGCTTGTCGCAAGAAATTAAGTGGTGGTGGGATGAAACTACTGAAAGTTTACTTGAACTGAACAGCTCCATCCAGTATCCTGCTGTTTCAAATACTGCACTTTCAGCTTCTTCTCCTCCTCTGCTCTCCTAAATTCTCTGAGATCTCTAAGATTAAGAGCTTTTTCCATCTTTCCCTCTCTTCCCTGAGATTCCTGGTTTCAGGGTGTTACTTGCAGCCTGCTCTCTTAATCTCAAGGCATTTTTCTGTCCTTGCCTTCCCCTCGCACCCACATGTTGATCATGTGACCTGGCTTTCCATTTATTTTGCTGGTTCCCATTTTCCTCTCAGGTATGACCTAAACTTTCTAATCCTCCAAAAAAGTCACAGGCCAAATTTTCCTCTGCTTTTTAAAATTTTTCATGTCTTCAACTCACTTCAAATTTCTCTTCACCAGCAGTAAGTGTGGGCTGTTTTCTGATTCAATCTGATTTTATTTTCATTATTAACCAAGTGGACTTGCCTAACAGTTTATTTCTCATTAATTTAACTTTCTGTTTTCACAGCCTTTTATGCTATTGGTGAGACTTGTTCTTAGTGCTTATCTTTGATGTCTCAAATGATTTTGATGATTCTCCATTTGTGTCAGGATTCCCCCCCCCCGCCCAAATGGATGAATTGCATACTAGAGGTTGCTTTTCTGTTGTTCTTTTGTTTTACTGTCTCTAAGCCTGTGAAACTGGTAATTTATGAAGTGTTATTTGGAACATTTTGGAATGGGTTTGTGCGTTCCATGCTTGGTTTCCACCTCCTGACTGCACTTAAGATGTTTTGAGCAATCAGGAGCTGCACAAAGGCTCTGCGCAGAGTTACTGGTGTAGCGAGATCCTCAAAATGTGTGTGAGAGTCCCCTTGGCAGAAATGCGTGAGGTTGAGTGGCTTGGTGTCTCTTCCTGTGGCCAGGATGCATGTCCCTGCAGGCCCTGAAGGCCTCACACAGTCTTAATTGGGGCAGAGATAGTCACAGGCCTGGGGGGAGCTGCTGGCGTTTTGGGTTGGGGGTGCTCTCTACCTCCCTTGTTAAAGTTGTTGGGACTACAGGTTTACAGCTGTAAAAGTCTCCAGTAGGAAAAAGCCTGAGGATAACTGCTGTGTCTGAGAGAGTAACAGGGACTGAAATGGGAGAGAGGTGCTCCAAGCAGGCAAAACTTTGTTCTGTAACGTAAGCATCGGAGGGGACTGACAGCTGACCTTAGGAAATGCATTACTCTTACATTATTATTTTGTGATATATTCTATGGAAAAGCAGCACTGAAGTGGAAAGAAAACATAAAAATTAAGGAAGTAAATTTAGAACTAAGTGGTGGCTCTTTGTGTGTGCTTTGAAACTTGTTACAAAGGCTTTCAGCTGAAGGCACAATGACTACCCATAAAGCACAACAAATATAAAGCAGAACATGTTTTGTTCATCTTTGTAGAAGAATGTACACATAAACCTGCGGGAAATAGCCATTACCAGCATGTCTGAAAGGCAGCGGGACAGGCCTTTGTGTAGCATAGAGAACAGCCCATGGGAACTGAGAGAAAAGAAACCCATTTTCAGTGGCGCTCTTGCCTCTGCCATGTTCTGAATCTGCTGATCTGTTGTGTCCTTGGGTGCAGACATAAGCTTTAAAGGTGCCCTGCATCCTACTGAACTCTCCAGGAGTTAGGAATTAGGTTCCAGGGTCTTTTAAGGGGTTGGGCCTGAGCCTTGCAGCTGAGTGCATAGAAAAAGTGCAAATGAACGGCACAATTAGCTGCTGCTGCAGTGTTCTGAACTGTAATGTAGCTATTTTGTAACACTTGGTATTGTTTGCTTTATTTAATGTTGGTATCTTTGTACTGAATTGGCAACCTTAATTGGCTGGGTCTAACCTTACTCTGATGCCCAGTGGATGATAAAAGGAAAAAAAACTCTTCATCAGGACCACTTATTGGGAAACCAAGAGGGAAGACTGAAGTGCTCTCTCCTAGGGACACTTTGATCCTTTCTTAGGTGAGCACCTGTCCATGTAGCCCCTCATGGGGCTAAATACTGACTGAGGGCTAGAGAAAATTAATTGTTATATGGGACTGGAGTAGGTTCAACTGAAAAGATTGAGGAAGAATGGTTCTGTGAAAATTATCCCTAGAGATAATAATTTTTCATTTTGGTTGTATCAGCAATTTGAACTGAGTCATTCTGCAACTGCATCAATGCCAGACATGGCACAGGGGAGAGGAGGGCGAATGTGACACAGGACACAACACAATCTCAAATGTACCTTTTGGGACAGGGAGCCCCCAGAATTAATCTTTTAACTGTGAAGATTTGGGGTGAAATGAGACCTCTCATGGACTTTGAAAGAGCTGAGATCTCAGCTTTTCCAAGTAAGAGTGCAGGGGATGGGCTCCCAGAAGAAGATTCACACTCCTGACCTTGTTGGAGGTAAGTCTCACTTGTTCTCTGGTCAAAAGATGAGCACCTGAAGCTATTTTCAGTACACTGTGTGACTTCGTTACCTGTTTCTCTCTTCCTGTTGCAGAGTGACTTCCAAGGCACATTCCCTGTAAGAAGCTCTGTAAGAAGCTATGAAGTACTTGGTTTTTTAAATTTGGGTTATGGGACTTCTAAGGATCAGGTGCTGAAATATCTGTGACCAATTTTTGTGAATTTGAATGTTTTTGATGAAATCAGCTTCTGGTGCAATTGTCTGGCTTTAAGTGATGACGCTTAAGAAATAAGTATGCTCTGTCTTGTTCTTTTTCTGTATGTATATATACACACATACATAACAGAACTTAAGAGGCTGAGAGCAATAGTCTAAATGCAAAACTAGTGTTTTCCTCTTTTTCATTATCATCTCTTTTCTCTACAAGTATATGAATTACTTTAATGATTATTGGCTCAAAAATATTCTCACTTTAGCTAATACAATTCTATTTTGCTAATGATAGAGCTGTAAATATACTAATTTTTGCAGCTGTTTTTTGCTACTGTTCCCCATTCCACCCTCTCCTTTCTGCCAGCCTGCACTGCTTCCCCTTCTAGACCACAAATGCCACTTATCTTTCACTCCTGTTCCTAGAGGATATCTTTCTTTGCACTAGGTGGTTTTTTTTTTGCTTGCATTTCATCTTCCTTCTCCAAAAGTGAGTTTATGCATTTCCCAGGGATGGGCAGCAGGGGAAAGGGACAGAGCAGGGCTCTGCTCCTCTGCATTTTCCAGATAAGCGCCTCAGTCCTGGGTGATGTCCAAACAGAAGGATTCACTCTGCTCTCTGAGCAGGGCCATGTCTACTGTCTTGGCAGTCTGTGTCTTTTCCCAGAAACAGGAGAACAAAACTCAGGAGAGAATGAAATCCAACAGGTCTGGAGTCCCTCAGAGACAGGTTTTGGAGTTAATGACTGGGGGTGGGGGAGGCATTGGGCAGGTGAGAGGAAGAAGCTGTTTCTTTGGAATTCCAAGCTCCTTGTGGACTGTGGCAGAGAATGTTATGATTGCCTCTGAATCAGTGCTTTTTACAGCTAGAATTTAATAAACCCCAAATCCCCTGAGATGGTGAGGTGATCCTGTAGGGGCTACAGAGTATGGTTTCCTGTCATTGGCACTGCAAACTCTACATAGAAACAGATCCAGGTCTTGGGACAAAAGTTGTGGAGCAAAAAAACCTGTAGCAATTTGATAAACAATTTAAGGCACGCTCTCCACCTTAGGAGAGTTCTTGCCTTTCTTTGCATGTGGCAGCCAGCACATGGGAGCCCAACAAGCAGAGGTTTTACTTTGAGGCATAACCCCCCATCATGGGTTACAGCACATCAGGTTACATGAGTAAGTGCTGATGTAAAGGGCCACAAGATTAATTTGGGTTGTCAAAATACGTTCTTTACTGCAGGTGTGGTAGTTAGTAGCAAGATCATTAGCCTAAAGGTGAGATCCCCTCCCCTTTCTGTCTCATGAAGAGATTAAAAAAACCCACAACTCCTATAGATCAAAATCATTGCCTTAGCTTTTTGCTTAGGTGACACAATTAAAATCTATCTTTTTATGCATCTGCTGACTCCACACCATGTAGTCACTTTTAATCAAGCTCTATTACTTGCCTAGTCCAAGAACTATATTCACTTAATATTTAACTAGCTTGTGGAACTACTCCCAAAGCTCACTTCTGCAGTGTTAAAAGCTTGTAAAGCTTATAACTGCTCATGACAGTGTGATTCTGCACTCAAGTCTTTAAGATTTAAAAAAAAATAATAAAACTAATAGCCCTGCACTGCATTGCTTCTCAGGGCAGGTATGCATGCCCCTCCTCATATTCAAAATATATTAGAAAAATATACTGAAAAGCCATCTGAACATGGTCCTGGACAAGTAGCTTGAGGTAGCCCTACAAAGCAAGGAGAAGTCTGCAGAGGCCCCTGCCACCCTCAACCCTTCTGTGATTGTAGAACAAAGCCCCCAGAGTACAGGGCTACAACCCAGAGCCCTGCTTCTTGTCATCTCAGCTACTGCCACCTCAGACCAGTGGGAAGGCCCTGTCACCCATAATGGCCTAGAAAGTCAGGAAAATGTCCCAGACTCCATCCTTCAGCCTGTCAAAGGCTTTTTGCTACAAAAGGAACAAGACAGCAAATGGTGAGAAGGAAAGGAAGACTAAGTTGACAGTTATCGGAGAACTGAAAACTCATTGACTTTATAACCTTTCTTTAAAGCTTTCAAAGAAAGCAGGTAGCATCCATGCAGATATTTACAGGAAGTTTCATGGAGGGTATCAAAACTGTAACCATGCCATGTCAAAGTTACCTTGGTCACATAGGGTTACACAGACAGGAAAGGAAGTCTGCAGCCATTACACTAGTTAAATAAATGGTGTGCAAATCACCATTAAAGAGCTGCTGGTTCCTTAACTCCAGTGGCTACAGTAGTGCTTGGGCTACTGGGAGGAGGCCTGCAGCAGCCTTCTGAATGAACAGGAAGAATGGATGTCATTGGCTCCACAGCTGACACCTTCACTGAAAGAAAAAACCCTGTACTGAAAAATCCACCATCAGCAAACTCAGTGGGTAAGGCTGGTGTATCACTGAAATTTAAGTTAAAGCTCTCATGAGGAAATAAACATTCTCTGGTTGTACAGCCTATTAACAGTCCAGCCATTCGATTAAAAAAGTGCTAATACAACCAGTTACTGAAAAGCAGCATTACTTGGACTGCATGTATGTTCCTCATTACATTACCAGTTACTACAGAGGACTGGTTATAGAAAGATTTTATAAAATTCAAACTGATTCATCTCTGTGCACAAGGGACCTCTAGGAATAAAAACATGATTTATTACACTGTACAAAACTAGATTCAGAACAAGCAAGTGTAGAATATAGTACATGATTTATTTTTTCTGTACATTACATATTATTTGTTAAGTTTTATTGAGAAATCCAAAACTTCCCTGATTTTTCCTTTACCTGCCTAAGCCAAGCAATTAATTTTGTTCTACAGGACAGAAGAAAATAGCTTCCTGGAGAAGTTGTCATCTGATTAAACTCGGCAGAAGGTGCTTCAGCTCAGACTGACATTCAGCGTTTCCCATAACTTGTAAAGTTACAGCCTGGGTTGATAGTGAACATCCTGCCACTGTACCACTCTAGAAAGAAGTAGCTCCATTCTCATTAAATTTCAATAATGTCTTCTTCTTAGAAGATGAATTAATGCAATTGCATTTGTAGACATACCAAACAGTATAAATGAAAGCTGTAGCTACCATAAAAAAAAAAAATCACTTTCCAGTAGCCCCAGATCTGTCTCTTGAGTTATGCAGGAAGTGCTGAGATCGATTACACATTTAATAAAGTCCTTAAGAAAAATAAATATTTCTGCATAATGTATGTACAGAGGTTGGTTGATTTCCTTCATCCATAGGTAGCCACAACAGACAGAACAACAGCTGTATTGCATTCACTAGCTCACAATGGTTAATGTCACCTTGGTAACTGATGAATGAGTCCAAGAGAGTATTAGCCTGTTCTTTATAATAGTGCAAATTATATGGAGGTGTTTTGAAAACAGTGGCTTAAGGAAGGAAGGATTAACAAAAGAAAAACCCACCCTCCTTTGGTCCCTGTAAAATTAGTTTAACTTCTCCATGAAGTTTTCAAAACTCCTCCACATAATTTTAACCAACTATTAAGGCGTCACAATAATAGAATTAAAGTTGAGATTAAAATGGTCTTTCTTGGACTTGAAAAGAAGTCCACTGCAGATTTCCTGACAGAAATTTTCTTTAATGTGTCTCCTTCCCCTCAGCTCTTCTCTGCACAAAAACAATATACTGAATAAACCTATAATCCTCCCCACATCCTTTGTTTTAAACTACAACAAAATATCACACTTAAATATATTGCACAAAAAGCATAATGTATCCTGCCTGACTCTTCACAAAAATGGCCACAAACACAGGAGAAGAGCTATTGAACATCTCAGAATTTGAAGAGATCAATGAAATGCTGAGGAGACACTGGCATGAGACAGGTGCTTGGATCACTGGCTGTGCAGGGATGCCCTGTGTCCTGCAAAATGAAGGAGGAAAAAAGTTAAGTTCTCTTTCCATACCCACAACCTCCCTCCACCCCCAACCAAAAAGGCAAAAATTCACATATTGGCACATGCAGCCACTTCCACTGTAAACAACCTCATAGGAACTTGCTCTTTTTAAGAATTCACCGTATTTTCTTGACCTGTTTTAGCCTAAATTGTTGGGAAAACAGGCCTTTCCAGTTTGACTGTGGTAGTACAGGGTAGCTTCAGATTTCAGAAGAAAACCAACCCTTCTCCTCCTACCAAAACCAGAACCTGAGTCAGAGGTAAGAGCTCTTGAGAAGAGTTTCATATTCCTCATCCATTATTTTTCTATTATTTTCTTGCTTTTCTCCTCTTTCACTCCTACCTGTAAGCATTGCCTTATACAGAAGTTAGCACTCAGGCAAGTTAGGAACATAGAAGATATACAAGATAGAAAAGCCTTTTTATTACAAAGTCACTAAGCCTGCAGTACTTTAATATTACAGAAACTTGAGACCAGCACAATTGTCTGATTATTTAAGATTCAGACTCCTCTTCAAATGAAAGGTTCAGTTTTGTACCTTATTAGAACCCTCTGACAGAAGGAAATGCTGGAGGTGTCATGAGAAGGTCCCAGACAGCTCAACAGAAGTTAAACACCTTGACCAATAATGTAAGGCTCAGAAACTGTCTCTTCCCCACATTTTAAGGGGGTTCTCTCCCTTTTCGACCAGTGTTGATGAATCTACCACGTGGGGCAAGAAAACTTGAGTAAATACATGGTAAGTAGACCACAGACCACTGCAGTCTCCATTTCTTTCATTTCCACAGGAAATGTGGTTACATGCAATTCAGTTAACAGAAAGAACAAACCCGTAAGTGTATTTTGTTCTCACTTGGAAACTTGCACAGAGAAAGTGCTGTCAAAGACGTCACATTCCCTTCCAAAGGCTTTGCAAGACCAAAGTGCACAAGGTTAAACACATTCTGAATACTACTCAGCCTTTCCAGTGAAGACTCTTACAGATACCTCTTACAGAGATTATCAGATACAGATATTATCTGTATTTTTCCATGAAGTCTATAGATGAAAGTATCATGTGGTATCAACTCCTCCTACTTTTTTTTTTTAGATTGCTTTAACATCACTTGAGAAGCAGTCCTTAGATCCATGACACACAGAGGGGAAATAAACAAACAGAAAAGAGATGAGAGTTCAGGTAGCACTGCCTGTCTGGGGAAGTTGCAGATGAGAAGGAACAAGAGTGTTAGACCAGAAGTGTTGAACTCAACACCTTCATCTTGAGATGATGTGCACAGAAGAGACACACCACAGCAAACACTCAAAGGTAGCTGCTAATGAACTATTATCTTCTCTACCCACTGCCATGTCAATGTCATGTCATTACTTTCCTAGTTTCTATGAAAAAAACCACCATCAGAATTAGGATTCTGGGAAAGAAGCTTGGGTTTATCCCCTTTTAGTGCTTACTTATACTCCTAAATACTTTAAACAGAATGTGTAACATTTAATCTGCTTTGCTCTGCACATCATCATAAAAATGCTTTTGAAAGCTCTACTCAGTCAGGAATTGCAAGTCCAATAAAAATCTCAGTAAGATCAGTTCTTGGTGTTTTTAGTTATTAAAAGCAACAGAAACACTAATTTTACAGTGAAAAAAAGTGATGAGAACTCCAAAGAAGAATCATAACTTTCCTGTAATTATGAGTATTCCCCCTTGCAAGAAAATGTATTTCCCTTGAAATAACATTTAATAAATAGCATTCAAATATTTATTTTCAATGTATCTACTTAAAGCTAACACAATTCTTTTAAATTAAAAAGAATTCACCAGGAGTGTTTACTGGCAAATGTCATTGATTTCCTCCTCAAATTTTACCATAACTGGAAGTTCGGAAGCTCCCATAATACTTTTGGAGCTACAGTCCTTTTCTGGGGAGTTATTTCCACCTTTTCCTCATTTAGGAAACAACATTATAGTTGCCTCCCCCCACTCTCACAAATCATGCACCCTGTTTTGCAAATTCTTTTTCAGAAAGACTCTTTCATAAAAGTGTGACTACATCATTCCAAGTGGAATAAAATCAGTTTTAGTACTTTTGCATTAAACAAAGTTAACTGAGGTTCACGGTACCGTCTTCAGATTTAAATACCAAATTAAATATGTTAAGGGGTGCAAACAGTTTCTAACACTGAGCACAGAATAACCTACTTCTTAGCAAGTCTCAATGATCTCACTGACACCATGCACCTATCTTCAGTAGAAATTGAATTATGCTCCCTATTTTAAACAGCATTACCAAAGAATATGGCAATTATAAAAACCAAATCTTATTAGAAACTGAGATGGGAAGTCACCATTACCCTATCTAATAGGGAAACAAGTAACAAGCAATAAGACAAGAGAAACTATTGCTGCTGCTAAATTGATGTGGGGAGACAAAAAAATCAAAACAAAGCGTTTCAAACAATTCAAAATGAACATGTTATTTGCTTTGACATTACAGAACAGCACCAATGAAAACATGAGACACACAGGAAATACCTTGAGTAACAAAGCAAGGTGGTAGTCCTTTGAGATCGTGAAGAAGGAAGCAGGAAGGAGAGCCGTAAAGTAAAAGAAGTAGAGTTAAGGTTTATTGAAGCTAAGGTTCACGTGCCATTTAGAAAAATAGTCTTTTATTCTTCTGGCAAATCACAAGCAAGCTGGAGAACCAAAACCAGTGCAAGCCCCAAGACAACTAAAACCAAGTGTGGAGAATATCACTTATGCAGAACAATGACACTATTTTATGTAAAGCCCTGGACATTGAAAGAAGAAAAGGCATTTCAGTTTCTATGGCTGTCTCGGGGATAGCTAACTCAGTAGCACATTTCAGTTAAAAGAAAATAAAAGAATTGCCTGCAGTTGCAATGTTGCCTAGTGGAACAGAAGAAATGGTATACTTAAAAAGCATTTACAGAGGCAGTCAACAATTAGTCTGCCATTATTTTTACACGACTGAAATTACATATTTTGCTCATTTTAACCGTAAACAAATCAAGTCACTTCTCAAAGACAGTCATTTGATGTGAAGAGTTTCTTATAGCCATTCCCTCTTTTAACACAGGAGAATACAAGATGTTATGTTGTATCACTGCACTTCCTACAATGAACTTAGGAGTCTCCTTCTTACTGTATTTAACATTACTATAGTCACAGCTTTTAAACAAATACAGGAATTCAAATGCCACTTATTGGAAGTTCTTAAGGACTTCCCAAAAGTAACACTAAGATTATTAAAGCATACTGAACAGTGGGGTCATTTCCCTATTTCAACTCTTTGCTAATTCAATTCAGTAGCCATCAGTCCCTTCTTTGGCAAGGCTTTCTTTAAAAGGACACAAGACACAGGACTGAAAGAATTCCCTGTGTGCAGCCCTCATCTTGCCAGCAATGAAATGATATTCTTTTCATCACTAGCTAGGCCTGTGCTTTGTGACTATTCCAGAACCTTGCTGCTTTGGTTTTTAGAAACCCTTAAGTCTCAGGATACGTTTACCCACAAGAAGTTTCTACAACTTATTTGCATCAAGGCTGTGGCTTTACTTAATTTCCCTAAGTAATCTCACATTTATTTATCCTTTCTCTGTTTCCAAAAAGACTTTATGGAGAGCAGTCACATTCCTTGTTCACTTTAACAAAGCTAAGGTAAAAGAAATTAACCTCTGCTGGTCTTCTTCATGGGGCAGGGGGATGCAGTATCCCAGATGAGTGCCATTTGACAAGGGATAATCCCTTTCCTCAACTTGCTGGCTGCACTCATGTTAAAACAGCCCATCCCAAAAAGCTACTACAGAATTTTAGTGCAGAAGCATGCAATTAATTTGTAACCACCCCCTCATTTTAAGACCTGCCCAAATCTCTAGGATGAGGCAGTCATCAGTGGAATGGTGATTGAGTAGGTACTGCTCATCAGTCCAAACAAAGTCCCTTTACAGCTTACTGTACTGTGCTTCACTGAAAATGTAAAACCACAGAATGAGTGCTATAATTCCAGCAGACTGGAGTAATCAAGGTAACAAGACATCTGCTTGCTGAGATTCACTGCCTCTTACTGTCATACACAATCTTCAAAGTTAAACATGTAATTCCAAACACATTTTAGTCATTCCCAATATTTAAGTGCTATACTTTCAATTATATCAAGATCAGAATGAGGGAAATTTACCATAGAAAGCATTAACCTTTCACACAAAGCCAGATAATCCAAAGAAATGAAACAAAAAATGTCCACTTCTATGCATGTTACGTTCTTACCTTTAAAGTTTCACTTTCAAAGGGAAAACTTTACCCTACATATTGAGCAACATAATAGAGACTAATTCCACTATAAAGTCATTCTTGACACACATTCTTTAGCAAATGCCCAGGCTTTTCACAGCAGAAGCCAATTCTGACCACCTGCTCTTCTATTAATTTAACAAAAAATAGCAGTACCCGTGAGGACTCCTGTGATACCAAGAACATCCAGCTTTAAGATAACACCATTCAGTAACATGCTACTTCTATGAAAGCTACTTTATCCTGTTAAACAGCCTAGCTTTTCTATGGAAAATAAAAAAGCCTCACCCTGACATGCAAGTCCTCTTAAAATTACAGAAAGATAACACAAGAGCAACTCATTTCTGTGGATTAGGAGTATTTGCCAAGATTTCTTGAACATTTCATGCTCTTTGCTGTTTATTGAGCACTACCCCTACCTGGTCTTTGAGCTGCAAAATTAACGAAGTCACATTAACTAGAAGGCTAGATTTTACTTCGTGCAACACAAAGTAAAATCAGGACTATGTGTTCTCACATGATTTAAACATGAAAATGCCCTACAGAAATTAAAGTCATCCCACAAAACAGAATATGCTTCATGGTAAACATCAGTATCAACATAAAATGCATTTTGAATTAAGTTCTAAACATTCTTCCAAGCTTCATACGGGACAGAAGCAAGACTATAAAAAGGGAGTTTTACACCTGCATGGTAGGAATGCTATAGTAGTAAGTTCTCATTAGAGATGTGTTGACTGCCATGCCATCATCAGAAAAGAGATGCCATTAAATGGCTAACTTTCCTGTGTGACCTAGTCTAGGTGACCCTGCTCTGGCAGGGGGGTTGGACTGGATGATCTTTTGAGGTCTCTTCCAACTCCTAATATTCTGTGATTTATGCAAGGTCCTAAAAACTTTACACAAGATTACAGATACAAGGAGACAGAGTGCAACTATTCCCACATGGCACTTTTGTTTGTAATTCTAAGTACTGAGGTTATCGGATATCAAGAGAATACTACTAGATAATGTTTAGAATTTACTACTGATTTTATATGGAAGTTTGAGATACAGTTTAAAGGTTAGGTATTAGTTGTTTAATCACATTTCACATGAGAAATCTGACAAGATTATCTTAATATTTTTCCATTCAGATGATCAGGAGTAGCCATTGGAACTTATTTCTGATTATCTCTTTCAAAGCTCTTACCTTCCAAAACAGAATACTACAGTGTCGACAGAAATGCAAGGTGTCCCCGTACTGCTCCTTTATTGGGTAATATTTCTGAAGTGCAAAGTACATCAGCTTCCAGTCAATGTGACCTTTCTCTGATGGAATTAAATGCCTACAAAACTGGACATAAAATTAATATCTTCTTTTAAAATTGTTTAAAAACCTTGTCAAATGATGTAAAGAACTGGGGATGGGGTAGTTAAACGGAGGTTTTGTAACTGGAATTCTTTGAAGTCAAGAATCTGACATCATACATCTCAAAAAGCAGTGAGAGAGATCTAACCACAAAAAATGGAAGATAAACTCAAAATAGGAGAGCACATCTGCCAAGAAAAAGTAGGACATAAACAGCTGATTTAAATCCACTGCCTTGGAATTATTCTAATTATAGTCAATAACAATGTAACAAAAACAGTATTTAGAGCCATAAGTAATGATTTTTATACTTAACCCACTCAGGAATGAGATTTAAAAATTGTGCATTACAAATAGTAGTTTTCTGTTAAGACAGTAACTATAGTTTTAAAGAACACTTTTTCTTTCATTTTAAATGTACATCCATGATTATTTTTCAGATATACTTACGATCTTTCCAGAAGGATAGCAACAATCAGTGATTGATGTACTTTTTGAGGATGTAATCTGCATGTAAAGGTTAGCTGATGCACAATGGCTGTTTCTCCCCAGCTTAATACACAGCCAAGGCTTATTAAGTATGCATTTGCAAAAGGCTTCTCGTTCCACTCAGTGTGGATTAACGCTAATACATGAAGGGCTTTCTTCATTCAGAAGACGACTTCTAGATTAGGAGAATAGCACTGCCTTTGTGATTACAGCTACACTTCATTTCATTATAGGTTCCCTGTGTAAAGTTCCCATTTCTTTCAAAAGTGCTCTTCAGATATCAAGTATGTTTTTGTAGTTGTTTAAATGGTTCAAAAAATACACTGCAGAGGACAGGAAAAACAACCTATCGTGACTCCACAGCTAATCAAGGTAGAACACTTTTGAACAGAAGAGGCAGAATTTAATATTGGAAAATAAATAAAATAATTACTCTGTATCAGTAATAACCTGATAAGAGGTTTAATGTGAGCATTTAGGAATGCACTGGAAACACAGGATAGAAGTGTCCTTTACAGGGCACTAGAGGCTAGCTAATTCTACTGAAATGCTGGTCTTTTTCCCAGCTTTACTTTAGTGTAACAGCTTCCACCCTAGCCAGTTCTGTCACTGTTCAGTAAAGCTTACCTCATCTACCCTCAAAATCCATTCAATTGCTACATTAAGCTCACACTTCTTATCCTCCTAACTTCACCTTGTACTCTTCTGAGCTGCCTCTGAAAGAGGGTTTTCCAGTTTGTCTTTGTCTGTCTATATTTTCCATGAAGTTCATTCTAAAGCCTTTCATCTCACCAAAATTCTTACTTGGGTCAACTCCATGTCAGTTAATTTTCTTCACTCCTACTGTTCCTGTTATAGTAATAATTCATCTGGTAGTCACTGACCAAATGGCACCACTTCAACCTATCAGATTTAAGAATTAGTATCTTCACTGGAATATACTACATTTTTAAAGTTCTTCCTCCAGTTCCAATATGGCAACTTCTATTTTCATACCTTTATTTTCACCTAGTCTGACTTTGTCCCAGCATATATTACTGTCAGAAATCAAAGACAGTTCTGGAGGCATTCCTAGATTACTTTAATGCTTTTTATGAAGAAGTGACAGAAAAGTACCATTTCTATTTTTGTTCTTAATTTAAAAGTCACAAGCATTTGATTTATTATTTTTTAGTAAGAATCCAATTTTAACTTCACCAGACTGTTCACATGGCCTAGAAGTTTGAGCAATCTCTCTGCCTACCTTGATTCGTAAAAGAAATTCAACTTTAGGTACTAAAATTAGAAACACCTTAGAGATATCCTCTACCATGCTTGTTGGAGTCTGTGTAGTAAAAAAATCATCTTATAGTAGATGTTTTTAAAGTAATCCAGGGAATCAGCCTGATAGTTGTCCTAAATTCACAGACATGCTGAATACAATTTTTAGTATGATCAAAGCCCAAAACCCCAACATTTTCACCATTACTGTGTGGTGTCACATTTTTATCCCAAAAAGAGCGAGTTCCCACTTCATTATCAGTACATTTCAAAGCAAAGGCCACATTTATGCAAATGACAGTTTATTACCTGCTTTTCTGCAAAATGGTACTGGCAGAGTTTTTTCCACAACTGTCTGTCTTCACTGAGCATGTACAGAGTTGGGGTCACTTGACCCAGAGTAATAATGTCCCAGCCATCAGAGAACCTGTATAAGATGTTATTCAGCATATGCAGAGGGAGATCACTAAGTGTAAGACCGTTGTTGACGTGCTGGAAAGAAGAGTTGAAGCCTTTTTAATTACAAACACTTGAGAGTATAATATACAAACAATATTCTTACTTTAGAGAGCTCAGGTCTTAGTTTAGTTTGTACAAAACCACTGAGTAATATCTATGGTTAACTCTGTGATACTTTGATTACTTGGCTACGATTATTCTCTAATGGCTGCTGTTGAAAACGTAAATGACTGCAGGTACCAAAGGAGCTGCCGTCTGTAGCTTTAGAACTTACAGATTTCCTACTGTTAAAATAAACAGAGGCTAAATTATTTAAATTTCAAATAACTTAAAAACACTTCCATTCTCAGAAAATAATTCAAGAGCATACAGTCTTGAAAACTATGATATATGCAATTCTGCCTTTGAGAAAAGCATGCTAAAACCTGAACTATAATAAAAGGTGTCTATAATAGAGGTGTGAACTAATTATTCATAACTCGTAAGATAACTAGTTTCTCAGTTTTTAATAAGAAACCAAACACGTCAATTTGCCTTAAGACAACTAGAGTACAGAACACAGTACAGAGCATAGGACTGATGAGCAGAAGTATATAACAAAAACATTATGAAAGTCAGAAGCAGAAGATAGTACGTTTGTTTCTGAAGTTTGGAGACAGTTCCCCTCATATGTAAATGAGGAACTCTGCAGGGAGCGACAGATCAGAGCACTGAGAAAGTTTTCATTGGGAGCATACACCTCTGCTGAACTCTCTCTTCAACGGGGTAACCCACAGCACAACTCATACATGACTGATTTTTGAGCCCACGCTGCCAGGTGGCGCAAAGCCTGCAGGACTGGAGGCAGTGTCCCAGCTGGCCAGGAGGGAGCTGCAGGCCCCACCTTGCAGAGCTGCCCAGTTCCACAGCACGCTGGCAGGCTCCCACTCAGGTCAGTTTATTTCACGACCATTAATCTCACTTATAGACCAGACTTTCCATAGTGTCATCTGTTATAAACATCTCTGGGACTATTGTTCTGTTCAGGAATATGTGAGGATTACAGATGCAAGATTTCTCATCAGTTGTTTCATCCAACATGAAACAGCTCAGATGGAAGTGCCACGCTGGAAAGAAACACAGCAACTGCAACGGCTCAAAACTGTCTATGCTGCGGTGGCTTGGCATATGAAAACTGCCGAAACTGGGTTCCCTATTTCTCCTTCCTATTCCAAAATTGGCTCTTTTATTCAGATACCTGGCACACACAGCAAAGATAATGTTAAAATTTCATAACTGCAAGCAAACAGATGAAACAGTTGCGTGATTTTACTGTGAGCAACTTCTTGTAGCACACCTTCCTCTAGGTTAAATAAATTGCGTACTCATCATCAGAAGCTTCCAGTAAAAAATCCAAAACAGCGCATACCACATACTTTGAAGAAAGTCGCATGATCAGAGTCCAGATGCTGAAGTCATTATCCTTTTTTAACAAAAAGCCACTGTGCTAATGAAAAAAGCTGTAAAATTGCTACTCGAATATTATATTTTTGTTTCCTTGATCCACCTCTAAAATTCCTTTTCACAGAATCACAGAATCACAGA
>NW_010161249.1:376-11782 GCF_000695765.1 Mesitornis unicolor | reverse complement strand
GGCCGCCCGCCGCCCTGCCCCGGAGGGCGCCTGTGGGGCCCTGCGTCCCCGCTCGCCGGGCCGCGTCCTTTCGCCAGAGCAGGGCTGAGGAGAAGTCTCCAAGGCCGAGGAGGCGCCTCCAAGGCCCAGGAGGCGCGGAGGGAGGGCGGTGGGCGCCCGGGCTTCCCCTCGCTCCCTCGGTGCCCTCTGATGATCTCTGCCCTCTTTGTAACAGCGGAGAATCATCTGCCGCTGCCCGAAGCTGAGCAGATTTTATTATTTCCTGCACTTTATTAATAGGCTGTGATATTTCACCTCTTTAATTTTGACCAGAGCTAAGTAAGCCTTAGTGACTGATTACTTCCTACGTATTCACTCTGTATGGTAAGAATCAAGTAGCTTATTTCTTCCAATGGATCCAAATTGTTTGGTAACAACAATTTTTTATCATAATCAGCCAGCTAATAAAAAGCTTGGCGCAGGTCGTCAAAATGAAAGATGCTTTTTCTAGACATCATTAGAGGTATTCAACACCTACCATGTTCTTTGGTCAGACTTAGAACAAGTTTTGTGTCTTGGTTTCTAGAGCAAACATATGCATTTATTAGTACTAATATTTACTAAAAATACATTCTTAGCAAGTATTCTGAAATATCTGGTTAAAATGCGAATATTTCTATGAGTAAACGTGTTTGCTAAAATATTTGAGGAAAGCAAGCGCAAATGATTAGAACATACAGCCAAAAAGGCTTTTAAAAAATATTTAGTACTTTTTTGAGGGATTAACTCTGCTCCACTGACTATATTTGCATATTTGCATTAGCCCAATATGTTTTCATTACCAACACATGACAAAATTTTAATAAGCTTCCTGTCGTTTCATGCTGACTACATTTCTCTTTGCAGATACAAATGCTGTTACAGTTATCCTTTATTTCTCCCTACTTTTAGAAAATTGGGTTGCTTTTCCTATGCTCAGAATGAGCTACCTGCACGTGTGCGGCCTCATCCAAAATACACTGATGGTGATGGTGAGACTTTAGTGAACTTTACTGTGCTTGGTGTTAAGGCCATAACATTTTACACCACGCAGATGCACAATAGCCCGAATCACACCCCAGTATTCCTGAGTCTCCTAAAGAGCAAAACACTGTCACTGCTGTGTTACCACTGTGTTTGGAGCAGAAGGATTCTGGGATCAAAGACTACTACAAACATCTCGGGAGTCTGAGTTTTCGCTCTCCCAGTGCCACCCTTTTAACACATTCTGCAGCAAATGGCAAATTTAAAGCAGCTGAGACCAAGGCTGTACTTTCAACAAACAAAACTAAGTCTTGTGAATTCTAAACAGTTTTGAAAAGGCTGTGCTTCCCGGTGGATCTGCGATTGCCAGGAAGAGGCCTTCTGCAGGTTAGGCATAATAAAACTCGAGATGCCTTTACAACAGCTCATAGCACAGACTAGCTTGGGAATGATCACAGGACTGCTCAGAACTTTGTATTTGGGAAGTTCTTCTGACCTTGCCATGTCCTGTCTATAGAGGTCCGCATTACGGATATCCTTCTTTATTACACCACAAGAGTTTCATTAAAAGCAGACCAACAGGGCCAGTCCCTGTGTCAAAAAGCTGAGGAAATGGCTACTTAATTGCTGCCAGCTTCAGAGGAAAGAAAAACTCAGAGGGTGGTCTCCTTTCCCTTGCATAAAGTAGCCAGTTCACAGTTCGCACTGGAGTTAGAAGTCATCACCTCTGGAGGGAGTCAGGTCTTAGCTCTGAACACCTATTCCACTGAGCAGTTTTCACTTGCTGCAGAAATCTGCCCTTTCTCAATCTTTCAAGAAAATTTCCCAGTAGTTAATTTATACTCTGGGAAGGTCAACATCTCATGTGTGCAAGGTTGGAAATGGGAGCACTTTTCAGCCAGACAACACACCCATCCACTTCAGTGGGACTGACATCAGCCTCGTCACCTAGCGTGAGGAGATTAAAGTGCCCTCTATAGGAACCCCTCAGAGTTTGCCCTCAGGAAAAGGAATTTTCAAATACGCAAGTTACTTTTTTTGCCCTTTTTCCCCTTACATGGCCTGATTAGACATTAAAAGCATGATACTACTGAGAAAATCCATGGCTAATTTACAGTTGGAAATGGTCTCATGACTTCTGAAGAAACTGATGTGGTGATATTGAGAACATATTTCTGTGCAACACTTTCCTTAATGGGATGTTTTCCCTTTTCCCCACTCTTCTAGGGGCTCTTGGTCCTGTCCTCTTCCTCAGCTTGCTACCAGTGTCTCTGTCTCTAATGCTATTTTCCAAACTGGATTAAAGAAATGATCTGGTAAAAGAACAGAAAACAAATAAAACCCTAAACAAGCCCCAATCTTTCCAAAACAAAACAAGAATTGCTAGAGCCAGAACAAACAGCTGAGGACACAAGTGGGCAGGGAGCGCTGGCTTTGCTGTTAGAGAAAATGCACAGGGAGCCACATTTTTGAGGGGCAGTTTGACATTACAAATGCTCACAAACATTTAAATGAACCATAGGGCAAACTGGTGACAAACTACCTCAGTCTGGACCAAACAGGACAAAATATAAACCTCATAAAATGCCCTAGTATTTATCTAGCATTGTTTGAAAGTTACCGTCTCAAGAGGTGTATACAGACACTCGATAATTATGATATTCACTCTGCCAGCCCCTTGAACTATTTATTAATTTAGTAGTTGTTCACAGGAGGTATCCTTCACCTACAGCACAAATACAGAGGGACATAAAATCCAGCCCAGTAAGAACCCTGTATCCGAAACAAAATGTCCCAGATTTTTTAGCATGAGCAAGTGCTTTCCACAGACCCAAAACAACATACCACTGTCACTGCAGCTAAATGCCATTTAATTGGCAGCTAGGAAAGTCTATAATACATTTCTTCATGGAAAAATGTTTGAGCTCTTCCAGTTTGCCAAGATGCTAATTAAAAACAGACGGCATGTTATAAAATCCTTTCCTTGACCTGTGCTATCTTGCATTGCCCTTCTGTACTTTTTTCATGGCATTGACTCCCTGCAGAATTATTCTAATATTTATAAACTTGTGTTTAATTTTCCTTGTAATTTTGTGGACAGGAAAAAAAATAAATAAATGCTATTTATTTAAATGTACATAGAAGATTTATTTGTTACATGGCAGAGATAACAGGCTTTTGAGGAGAGAATCTTTACTCGTTAAAACTAGCAGGTTTCTACATCCTGGACAATTCACAATGCAAGAAATCTTAGTGCCACTGAAGTCACTGAAATAGTTCCAGTAAAAGCCTCGCTGGAGCGGCACTGACATAATGAACTGCACAATGAGGAGGACGTGCCTCATCAAATGCGTATTATTGTTCCATCATTGCGAATCAAAATGCTTTACAGAGCTGGGATTTGGATCAGCACTGAAACACTTCAAGGGGTAATTAGTGGTAGCTTCACAAGTGTATCTTTACTGATGTTTTTATTGTTCTTAATTCAAGAAATCTGAAAAAATTACCTTATTTTGGTAAGAGTTGATCCCTTTTACCTTCTGGGGTGTATCAGGAGGGGGGTGGTTGTAGGTCAGAGAGGTTCTCCTCCCCCTCTACTCTGCCCTGGTGAGACCACATCTGGAATATTGCGTCCAGTTCTGGGCCCCTCAGTTCAAGAAGGACAGGGAACTGCTGGAGAGAGTCCAGCGTAGGGCTACAAAGATGATGGAGGGAGTGGAGCATCTCCCTTATGAGGAGCGGCTGAGGGAGCTGGGGCTCTTTAGTTTGCAGAAGAGGAGACTGAGGGGAGACCTCATTCATGTTTATAAATATCTAAAGGGTGAGTGTCACGAGGATGGAGCCAGGCTCTTCTCGGTGACAAACAATGATAAGACAAGGGGTAATGGACACAAACTGGAACACAGGAGGTTCCACTTCAATTGGAGAAGAAACTTCTTCTCAGTGAGGGTGACCGAGCACTGGACCAGGCTGCCCAGAGAGGTTGTGGAGTCTCCTTCTCTGCCGACATTCAAAACCCGCCTGGACGCCTTCCTGTGTAACCTCATCTGGGTGTTCCTGCTCCGGCAGGGGGATTGGGCTGGATGAGCTTTGGAGGTCCCTTCCAATCCCCCACGTTCTAGGATTCTGTGATACCTCAAGTAAATACTAGATCTGCCTGACACCCCATCTCACCCTATGTCGGGCACACTGCAACTGCACAAAGCCCAGCACAGACTGTCAAATCTATCAAGATACTGCACCAAGCTCAACTCCCTGGTCTCTTTTCCTTACGAACCACATCCCCCTGCAGAGCAGACTTTGGAGGGCTGAAGAAGTCCATCACATCCGCTTGCTCACATGCAACACGCTATTTACCCAGTACGGCTTTAAGGAAGGATTTGCTCTTTTGGCTGCTGGCTCACTCCCTCTGCAGTGGGAGAGCAAAACCAACACAACATCGTTATGTAAGAACTGGCTGTAGTTTTAAATGCAATTTTTGTAGCAACAGCGAGATGCATGTTTTAGTGATGACTGCTCAGAAACTACAGGATTTTCCCTACCTTGAGTATGATAACATTCACATTTTGAGCTTACAATGCTTCCTATAGATCGCTTTTCTAAGACACCAAACCAAATTTCATACAGCCAACTTTCTTTTAGGCACCAATCACTTTTAGGCATCTGCAAGTTTCCACTGTTGCTGCCCCTGTGATTTAGGCAAAGAGTCATTAAAACTGGAGGGCCTAATTCCCAGCCTCAGTGTAATACATCAGTAAGAAGTAATCAGCTCCTTCGTGAAGCAAGATAGCTCCCCAGCTAAATAAATGGCACACACTACTGACTAAACAAAGGCACACGTGGGTTTTCTTCCTAAGCATTTTTCGAAGCAAATGGATGAATATATAAGAGAAAAAGAGAAGGACAAGAAACCAGGAGTGGGAACTCCGAGAGCAGCAGAGACATCACAGAAACCGAGATCCTGGACTCCAGGCACTGAAAAGGGGGACCTGAGAACCATCCCTAGAGAACTTCCTGGAGCAAGGCCTGGCTGAAAAGAGCTCAGAGCTGCAAAGGATCTCCTGCTGTTCAATCTACTCTTCACCCAGGAAAATGAATGCCATACATTCTTTGCAAATGAAGACTGAATCGAAGATACCCAATTTCCTTCAACAATTTATTCTCCTAAACAGAACAGTCTGAAATAATGACTTTTTTGATAACTTCTCAGGTCAGAAGTAGTAATAATGCTCTATTTATGTTTCTGACACTTCTGCCTTCCCTCAGGGAGGCAGATCTCCCTTCATATACACATTATGTATATTAAGATCTCTCTCTCTCAAGAGCTATATATAGCTTCTATTCACAGGCAAGCACCACAACCACTTATTCATTCTTTTCATGCTTTACCTGCTGCTTTCAAGGCTGCCCTGGCGCTAAAAATAACTTCACATATTAGAAGAGGGTTGCTATAGATTCAGAATGGGCGATGTTAGGAAGGCAGCTAAATCCCTCCTTGCCGAGGACGTGGAGGACCCGTGTGGCTGTGGCTGACGGCAGCTGTATTATTTATTATGCGTGACCTGGGCTCTGGTGCCCTTCCATAAAGCCTCTCCGGCTCCAAGGCTGGGGTATTCGTGTTGCTCTGAGACCGCACTGAACTGCAGATCAATACAAATCAGGGATGTCACCTTAAGTTTAAGGCTTTGTTTTTCATGCTGTAGGATTAGCTCACAGTACAACTCCATATATCAGTAACACATTAGCTTCTTTATAACTGGCAAACAATTTAATATTCTGTCGTATGGGCATATTTTTTCTGCAGGCATTGATGTATGCAAGTAAAGAAATACCAAAATGCTTTGCTAGTGGTTCTTACTACAGAGCTGAAAGGATGACAATTCATCATCTGTTTGATTACCTTCGTGACAGCAATGCAACCACATTAAAAAATTGTACTACATACAGTTTTGAACTCCTGGCAGCGCGTCCTCTGACAATGCTGACAAAGCCAATGTTAATTCTGGACGTTACCTCCCTGTCTACAATTTAATGGAAATGAAAAACTGCTTATGCAAAACTTTCCAACTCGTATACTGCATCAAACAGGGAAGTGTGCTATAGATAAGTGTCATTTGATTGTTAAGGTTATGAAACCCACATTTTCCCAATATTTCTGACAAAAAGTTTTGGAATTATAAGAAATATTTTATTTTGTCAAGCTTGAACACAGAGGAGTTTTGAGGACTGTCTCTAGAATGTAGTTCTCTCTATACTCTGAAATTAAAAGCATCTTAAAATATTTTCCAGCTTTTAGAAATCACTTTTCTACAGTAGAAGAATATCACTGGTTGCATCCCTTCAGGATGATGATCAGATTAATGGAGATAAAAAAGTGTCTGAATAAGACTTACTTATCTTTCATAATGCAGTAAAATCCTTCCAAGTGGTAACGAGTGATCTTGAATTTGAAGGCAAGATATGTGAAGCCAATAGGGCAAGTTGCAAGAATGGATGGCAAAAATATTGGCCACTGAAGTAACTCCTACCTAGAAACACAGGAGGTTTATTCCACAGTATACATTAGCTCCCAAACATGCAATGAACCAGGTTTGTTTCTGTATACAGAATATCTTAATTAGTAAGTTTAACTTTCTGTGAAATTAGGTGATGTTAGAAAATGGCAATGAAAAGTCGAAGCTTGACAGAAAATTGTTTGTATGAGAAAGAGTATGCTTCAGGGGTCCTGTAATTGGAACTGAATTTAATGTTTCGTCTCCAAACACCAATCTTCCTAGTTCTTAAAACCTGTGGATGGATGATGACCACATCTAAGACAAATTAGGTAGTCAGAATAATATTTTTCTTTTGTTAACAGACTCAGATTATACAAACTTGCCAAATACAGACTCTGTGAAGGCTGAGGTTCAAATAAAAGTTAATTTTACAGTGAAAGAGTGGCATGGATTGACTAAAACAAGATTACTAAAATACATTAAACCAGATCCTAACACAACTTTACATAATGCAATCCTTCTTTTAAGAACTGTTTTTGAGGACAGTGTAATGCAAGCTCCATGATCTGCTAAAGGAAATGGCTTTTCACTCAAATCTCTTCACTTCCTGACCCTCACCTCTCATGTGGTTGTATTTTATTTCCATTCAAGAAAGGCAGTCCTCTAAATATGTAACTGTTAACATTTTAACACATTGCTTGCAAATTGAATGCAGGTAGCAGGATCTCCCCCAAGGCACGAGCTGGAATATTTCTTCTCACTTTTTATAGATACTTTTCTCAGTATTTTCTGAGTCTGCCAGTCTTACTTCTAGTGTTGTGGACATTGCACAGCTCAGTGTTGTTGACTTATACATAACAGACCTGGTACTTGAAACTAAGTTAGACTAAGTTTTCCTGTTCAGGATAGTTACCCTTCCTGTTCCATTTAGGTGCCATGGAAGGAACAGTATCTGGCAATACTTTTAACAGAAAGTTACAGCGTGTTTTAGTACTTTATATCTGGATTTTATTGGTGATGAAGTAACACAAGATTGTATTTAACTTGAAAGATAACCTCTATTATTTCCAGAATCTGGCAATCAGTAGTATACTTTTACTAATGAAAGGTCAGTCCTAGCAAAATGGCTCGTGGTATTATTAATTAAATGAGGTCTCACAGTAGCAGTCCATAAGCACGTTCATAAAAAAAAGTGGAATAGGAATTTTTACTGATTCATCCTACTTCACTGCTTAAGGCAGCCTCTTTATATCCCTGCATTTCTCAGTTTCTACCGAACGATAAGCTAGTGATCACCTCAACCCAGACACCATCAGCCTCTACATGCAGTTACTGTACTACTTTACTAGGTAATCCCACTGAAGTCATAAGGTAGAACGTTGATTCTGCCATCATTATGCCCTATTGTGCTCTTATACCGTATTTCTTTTAAAAGCTGTCCATGAGATTCCTAACACTGGAGGGTACCACTGTATATCACAAATAATCTCTGCTATGAAATATTTTCCTAGCCTTAGGACAACCAGTGGAAAACACTGCGATGAACGTGCCTGACCGGGTGCACAGTACAGTTTGCAGGACTGATCTTGACTCCTAGATTAGGATCTCAACTTTAGGTTAAGCAGCACATCTTTAAAAGCACAGCTGTTTTCTGCAACACGCATGCAGGAATAAGACCTTATTTTTCTGTTGCCTTATATCTTAGACTCAGACTCTGAGGCACCTTTCTTTTCCAGGTTTTCTATGAGCAGCACTTAACTGCTTCTGTGACTCCGGCTAGCGACTCGCCACTCGTCACATACATTCAGCTGTAAACGATTTGTGCCTTGCCTCAGTTCTCATCAGAAGTGAATGACCATGAACATAGATACAGGGTGGACGTTATGCACAAAAGTGCGTATCAGGAAACAAGGGAATGCCTCTCTTTTTCATGATTTAAAGGTGCAATGGGCTGTAATTTTGCTCACATGTTCTTTTTATTTTCACAAAACAAATCCACCGGGAACCAATATAATTTGAAGAAAACAAGTACATTGCTTGTTTGTTGGCTGGCTGCTTTATTTCTTTCCACTTTGCTACATTTTCCTAGTCTCTTGCTTATTATGTTCTTTCATTTTCCCCTCATAACTCTGATATCAAACTGGAAAAAAAAAGTTTTCCCTTTTTATTGGATTTAGGCATTCAAATGCTGTCAGCCGCTTTTCACCATAACAGATCTAGACATGAAAGCAGGATTAAGCATTCTTTGCTCTCTTAGGAAAATGTTCATACTCTGGGGAATTTAAGCATAATGCACTTCTAAAATCTTCACAAATGAAAACTGGAACAGAGTGGAGGATTTAGTTTCTGTATCCCATTTATTTCAGCACAGGTTGATCAAACTAAGAAGTAGTATTTTGTGCATATAATTACTTTTAAATTAAATTCCTGACGGGCTGAAGTCACCACACTTGTTTATGCATGCCTACATGCATGTGTAATCTCTTAGTAAGCTTTGTTCTCAGCAGAGTTTACAGGCTGTAAGCTCTGGAGACCAAAACTACCTGCCACAAAACAAACGTGGCACTAGCAGCCACAATTAGAGGACAACAGACAGGAGTCTGCATAATATATCTCTAGGGGATTTGTTAGGTAAAATTCCTTACTTTTTGTCAAAAAACCCCACAACTGTAGAGATAATATGGGAGGTTGCTTCCATGAGTTATTTTTTGATGCAAGTCTGCTTTATGATTTCCATAACTGAATCAGTTAAGTCTTTATAGGCCCACAATGGCTTTATTTATAATAGATATATTAACAAGGACATAATAGACGTAGTAACAAGGGCTTGCAACTTAGTTTGTATTAATGATATCTTTTTAAGTTCACAAATTTTAGAATCAAGGCTGTTGCTATGAGTGTTCCCTTAATTGTAACAGAATGGACGAATCAAACAGACTGGTTTTCAAGAGATCGTGAGATTCTTACATAACTCTGTATTCACAGCCAAGAAAGCCAGAATAGATGTCAGAAATTAACACAGTTAGAAGTCTTCATTATTCTGTGATTCATTAGCATGTTGAGAGTGTCAGTGATGTTACCATCAAACAAAGTGTTGAGCATGACTTCAACTAGCCCAGTCCATGATAATGAGGCAGTTTCGTCATATTTTTCTTCTTGGAGATTTTTACATCGACTGAAAGTTTCAGCTCGATTTTTAATAAAAGCCTTTGATTCTTTCTTTCTCTATCAGCAGAACATGTCTAACCTTGGATTTGAAACGCGTACTGTCCTCTTCTTGAGCTCTGGATTTGTGTTTATAAAACTAATTCCCAAATTCTGGTCTCAAAGTGCTCTGCAGACGGCCAGCAGAATGACTGCCTTCAGGTAGAAGTCAGACGCTGCATTAGGCAGTCGGTAGCTGTGGAGGTTTGGAGTGATTTGTTCACCCTAGAGGTACAGGAGCTTGGAATAAGAAAGGCCCATGGGTCAAACTCTACTTCACACGGCCTTTTAAAGTCCCATCATCTGTTGGCTCTGTCTTTAGTTATATATACAGAATCGGGGCCAGATTTTCAACAGAACCGAGTTTTCCAAATTCTTTATCATATTGGAAGCCTCAGTGTTCTAGAAGTTCTGTCCCTACACAGTGTGTTTTACATTGATCTCCAATGGTGTTCAACAGGAATAATTAAGAGGAAAATTTCCACCGATAATTGGAATTCAGGAAATTCTACACTCTTGTAACAGGATTAGACAGCACATTATTATCTCTATTACCATCTCTATTTTATCTCTGTTAACAAATACAATGCAATGCAATGACTGTGGTAACTTTTACAAAGATCTGGAATTTTGGAACAGGGGAGGAAACTGATGAACAATCAGATGCTATTTTTTCAAAGACACATTTCTAACAATGATAACACACTGAAATGGTAACTGCAACTCCAAAATAGCATAAAACAGCACAGCTGCTCTTGAAATAATGGCCGTAACATGGGCTTGTCTATGATATTTTTTGTAACTGATTCTATACTAGAAAAAAAATTAAATCCAGAAGTGCTTTTATCTAATAAATTACTTTATCAGCCAAACAAATAAAACTGCATTTGCCTTTTAGCACTACAACATTGACATCTAGTGGCTAGTTAAACTCTATGTTTGATATCCCTTGTATGGCAAAAAACATGGACCTGATTCATTTACTGAATCTGACAAAATAAAGATGCATTTCAGCTGCCTGCTCTCCTGACAGAACTTCTGGATGATTACAGGATGACAGTAGTCTTTACTCATCTGGAGTGACCCAGTGATGGGAACTGGTGAGCGTGAGCCACTGCCCCTCAGCACAGCCCCGCTGGTTTTCCCTGACTGTCAGGAAGTCTTAGGCCTGGGAGTCAGCTGCCTGACTTCAGCATCTGCCCTGCTCGGGGCTTGTTGGCAGGCACAGTGCATCCCTAAAGTTGTACTCAGGTCCCTCTCAAAGGGGAGGAACTACACTTCCTGGATGTGATGTTTTGCTGGCATATGTGACTGTCCATTTTTAGTTCTGCTTGCTTCTCTACAAATTACTGGGGGGCTTCAGATAGAGGGAGATGAAAAACAGGAACACGACAGATGCCGTGAGACTGTTCGTACTATGAAGACAAAAAAGAAATTATTTGGCAACTTCATAGACATGCAGAAGACAGGAAAGTGCCAATATCAAATAATGACAGGAAGTCTAATTTCCCCAATTTTCAACAAAATAACTGGCTTAACGGAGAAAGAGGAAAGATCAGACTGGACAAATCTCAGTTCTACAAGCATTCTTGATGGCTCCACATTACCTTCTTATAATCAAATTTAATTGTAGCCGTACGTGTCCTCCACAAACAGCTCTGATGATAGATACGGTTGTCAGAGCCTGCCTTGCCCTCACTCTCCA
>NW_010161249.1:0-345 GCF_000695765.1 Mesitornis unicolor | reverse complement strand
CCTGTCCTTCCCCTCCCTCCCCCCACCGGCGGTGGCTGCCTCTTCTGGCCTGCTGGCAAAACCGCCTGGTTTGCTTCATTAAAAAATGGACCAATTATTTAATTGGCTAACCAAACAAATCAGAGGCTCTTGAGTTTAAGCAACTTTACCAAATCTGAGGAGATCTATTTGGTAAATAGATAAATCTTTGGTAAATCTTGGTAAAGATCTATAACTTTACCAAGATCTGAGGAGGCAATTATCTCCTGAAAGAAGGTTGAGGTATTTCTTTCTAGCTAAATACTGATAGGGACTAAACAGCTATGCTTAGTGTTTCTTAGAAATATATATATATATATATATATA
>NW_010161248.1:0-10473 GCF_000695765.1 Mesitornis unicolor | reverse complement strand
CTATGGAAAGGGGGCCACGTGGAAGCAGAGAGCGAGACACTGGGCTGAGGTTTGTTTTTTTTTCCCTTCTCCCAAGAAGCATGTGGCATGGATGGAAGACCAAATGCAACCTCCCACCCCCATCCCCCTGTGCCTCAAGGCAAAGGGGGAGGGGGAAGGTGAAGGAACTGGGAACAAAAGCTGAGCCCGGGAAGAAGGGAGAGGTGAGGGGGAAATGTTTTGATTTTAAGATCTGGTTGTATCTCCCATTGTTCTACTCTGATGTTGGTAACAAATTAAAATTGTTTTGGTTTTTTTATTCCTTATGATGAGTCTGTCTTTTGCCTGTGACCTGTTTAAGTGGTGAGAAGCCCTCCCAGTCCTTATTTTGACTAGCCCTTTTCTGGGGCATTGTGGTGCTCAGTTATGCACTGGGCCTAAACCACGACACCAAAGCTGTTATATTTCCTTGTTCTCTACATTATTGCACTGTTGGGTGCCATTGCATCCTTTCTGACATGTTTTTGATGAGTGTTAAACTGTTCATAAGTCCTGCAGTCAAAACAAGATTTACAAAACATAGCCAGTAAACACAATTGATAGAATAGGAATTTTCTCCTCAGTCTCTAACAAAGATGCACACATTTTTTATGGATATTGTCAGAAAATAGGGAATTTTTCCGCTAATGATCAAAGTTGCGTTATTCCATATATTTCAAGACAGCTATGCCAGAAAAGAACAAAGATCCAAAAACATCAGTTCTGTGATGTTCATTTTGATAACTTTATCAGTAAGGGTAAGTGTGCAAGATTTGTGTCTCCATTTGCAGTTTGATTCCCATAAACCTTGGAGAGGGGAGGGTCAAGATATAGGAAATTATGGTGTTTTTAAGATATTTTTAAAGACAAAAGAAAATAGATTATTCCAATTCATTTAACTAATTGGTATATTTCAAAATAAGTACTTATTTTTCCACATTTTAAGTAAACTTAAAAGAAAATCCAGACCTAAAGAAAATATTTTACTCTGTCCAGCAGAGAATATAAAAGTTTATTTTATTTTTACTGTTACTTCTGGAATTGATAGCAAAGTTTTAATGAAATAACAGGAGATTTTTAAAAACATTTTTTATAATTAACATATTTAAAAACTTTATTTTTTTATCTTTTTAAAAAACCAAAATCTTGCAAAAATATAGAGCACATATTTCTGTTAGTCTCTATTAATCAGCAAACTAAACAACAATAAACCATGTAACCAGATAGAATCCATAAAACTCTTGTTGTAAATTTAATAATTTTCTTTATTAAATTTTGGAATATAAACTGATTTTCATTGATGATATGTGCTATGATGTGAAAATATCAAGTTAATTTTTATACAGTCTGTTATGGTTTCAGGGTTAACGGCCTGAAAGGGAAGGACAGGTGGTGTCTGTAGGACCCTGGGAGGGTCCGAGATCGGTACTATTCCCTCCCCTTTCTGGCCACAGTCTATACAAACCGAGGAGGTCCGAGGTTTTTGCGGGCTTTTCCTGGTTTCCTGGGCTGCTTCCTGTGGCGTCTTGGGATGGCTGGGGCTACCTCCACGTGCTCGACAGCATCCACCACCACACATTTTCCCAGCACCACTGCGGTCCCTGGTGATGAGTCACAGCAGTCACAGTGGCCACGAGGCACTGCTTGGACACTTCCACTCGGGACTACTGGGATCAGGTTTTGTACATAGTTAAAAATCCTTCAATATCCTTTATCCCTTATTCATTCCCTCTTCCTTTCCCCTGTTGTTTATTTTCACATTTGTTACAGACTTAATTTCCAACCTTGTGCAAAGCATCTTTTTCTCTATTCCGTTTTTTTTTAATCCTCCCCTGGAAGGGTAGGGGACAACAGAGAGAAAATCCTGCTCCCTGAGCCTTAAACGGAGACACTGTCTTTCCACTGTGATACAAACTTTCTAGCAAATGTTTGATGTAGATGTACTCTAGCATTCCTAATAATAAGATACAGATAGTAAAATGATCACAAAAATATTAAGGCAAAAAAAACAGATACAAACTTGAGAAAGATGTTGCTATTCTCTTTTTTTTTATTTTTTAGCTTATAAGGCAATTAATATGCTTGTTAAAGAATTTTTCTAAGAAAGAGTTATATCCAATTTAGGATAACTGTTATAGACAAAGCCTGATTTTTGCGGTCAGGGTTTTTTATTAACACCTGGGCAGATAATTTAAAATACTTCCCCAATCCTCTATGCTGCCCACCTAAAACACCTGAATCAATGAGTCCAAGACAATATCGACATCTCAGAAGCCTGAAATGTTTCATTGTGGCTTTGTTTGAGATCACTCTGTGAACCTTCAGGTTTTCCCGTCTGATGGGAATTACAGGTTGAATTTGCTACCATCCCTTTTCTTGTTCTAAACTAGCATGATTCAACCAAGAAGTCTGGAGCAACTCAATCACAACTTTCCCTAGTGAGTATGCAGCTCAGGCTACCATAGGTTACTGCTGATCTGACCCCAAAGCTCATGTTTCATTTAGATCAGGGGTCTCCACTTCCTTGAGCATCAATAGAGATTATATTGCAGCAGTTTGTTCAGGAGCTGGGTAGCAGATCAATCAGCCTTACAGTGGTGTATTGAGGTGGGAAAATAATGCAAGACATAGAGGGAAACATTCTGTTGTTTGGAGGCTGCCACTTGAACAAGTCTCTTTTATGCTTTCCACTTAAAAAATGGAAGAAAAAAATAATAATAATGACATTTTCCATGATGGGGAAAACAATGTTTTGGTGTTCAGTTCAAAAAGATTAATTTCTTCTGTACTCCTGAAGAACTGGTACATTCATTCACACTGTAAAGTGTCTGAAGACCAATTTGTCCACTGGATATCATGACAAAGACAATGATCATCACACTGCCCTTTGCATTTACACACTGGATGCTTAATGCCAGACAGGGAATGTGAGGAGCCATCAGAAAGGGTCTCTCCTGAGAGCAGAAAACTGGCTTTGTATGCACATGAGAACAATATTACTAACAGGATATTACAAAGCATTTCTTATTCATGGTCAGAATTCTTTTCCTGCTATGAAACAATTCAAGGTCCTTGGAGTGACTGTGTCTGCCATCCTTCGTTGTTACTGGGAAGGTATGTATATATGCATGTATGTTAAGGAGTGAGGGAGATGCCAGCAGAGAACATAATCAGATGCACATAGGGACTCACCAAAGTATGAAGTGATTAGACAAACACTGGTTTTAACATTTTCATCCTCTCCTGTATATATTTCAGAGATTGATTCCAGTATCAGACAGAGCAGCGACGCATTTATCTCATTCCTCAGTGCTATATGCCATTGCCAACATTATCTCTATATTCTTTGATATTTCATCATCTACCATCTATGGGAAATCTGATCCCTGATTTTAGGCAAACCTCTGTTACCTTCACTCATAAATACAAGCCTCAGCCTAAGAAGAAATCTCAGCTTTGCAGTTCATGTGTCTCTAATTCACGGCTAGCATTATGAAGATTATAATGATTTTTTGTTTTATCTCTGCTCAGCTAATACACTAGTGGCTGGGGAGAAAACAGAATATTTTAGTCGAGATCCTCTATGTTGTTTGACACACTGTGGTTGCTTCTATTTTTCACTTGGCTTCAGATTCTTGGGGAGAACTAAACCCAATGCAGCCTTTGATCTTTTTGACTGGTTTCCTCAGTGGATGAAGCAGCCTTATAAAAAGGGCACAAGCCCTTTTTCGATGATAACATGCTGTACATTTTCTATCTCATTCGACACCAGGGTGTTTGCAAAAAGCTCACTATCAGTATTCCAGCCTGTTTTTATGTGGGTCTCTATTATCTACAAAAACCACTTCCTGATCTGCTTTCTCAGAAGGTCCATATTAATTTGCTATGATCATTTAATTTTTTATGTTTTCTTTCACATCGTATTAGTTTCTGCTGAGGCAGGCAAACTGTATATGTTATTTTTCTGTGCAAGGAAAAGAGGCATTTCTTGTCCCTTGCTGTGACATGTGTTATTTTCCATTTTTTTTGTGTGTGTGTGCTATGCTTTTAAATGGTATGTCTTCATATTTTAATATTCTTATCTGATCCTTTAATTTAATGAAGTCCTGGTTGTCCCATGCAGATTGCCTGGCATAAAAAGTCTTTCCACTCCTGAGTATTGCAATTTCTCTTTCTACATTACTTTCCTTTAGTTTAGGCAATACAGTTTTATGTTACTCCCATGAATTTATGGGGAAAATATTTATTAGAAGGGTATTTCTGCTCTCCCAGATTAAGTCTTAATCTTAAAACATCCTGTGTTTTCACATCCTATTTCTTCTTATAACATCTTCTCGGGTACCACCTTCCCATGAAATGTATTTGAAAAGTTCCTTGAAAAACCTGAGCTTCAGTAGCTCAAAGAAACAAAAATTAAATGGACAATTGTTCTACTTTTTCTGCTTGGCAAATCAGTAGATGCATATTAGCATGATGTAACATTTTTTTCTTGACATTTCATTGGATAAGCAGCATATTCAAATATGAATTCTACTATATTAAAGTTTGCATATTGTTTATCAAGATAATAGTTATGAGAATAGTTAGGGATATGGTTTAGGGGGTAGACAGGAGCAGTTGGATGTGATGATCTCGGAGGTCTTTTCCAACCGAGCGATTCTGTGATTCTGTGAGAATGATGAGGGTTTTTTCAAGATAGTCAGAAATAACAACATAAACACAATTTTATACTCTAAGAGATGGGTATAGCTATAGTATTATGAAGAATCTCTACTAGTTGATTTCAGTAGTCACTGATACAAGGCAATTAAAATCTTCTTGAGCACTTTGTTATCCTCTCTGCAGGTACATTGGAGCCTGTTCCACCATTCTATCAAAAATATTTTTATTTAAACTAGAATAGTAAAAATAAAACAACCAACACCTTAAAAATGGGAATAAATTAAAAATTTGAGAAAAAAAGAGTCCTTGTTCTTCATAAAATTAAAATATTTCATTTTGATTTTTAAATTATGTCTGGTAGGTCAACCCTGCATTAACATCTGCTAAAATACTTTTTGAAATGGAAAATATTATTTACTTCAAAAACCTCAAAGAAAAACATGTCAGTAAGTCCATAACTTTTTCTTCTGCCACCACAAAAATCAATGAATCTAGCCTTTTCCTGTGAAAGGCTTCAGTTTCGATGAATCACTTTTTTCTGATGAAAAAGTGTTTTGCTGAAAAATTCTCACCCTGCTCTGTTTACTGCAGCGGCTTAGTTCTGGATGAATGCTTCTAGCAATCAGGATGGCAGAGGAGAATATAATCTGCAGGGCTATTGACTACTTGTTGAAGGCCAAAGAGAAGTTAACAATAAAACCTGCTGCAATGTACATTTAAGCTAGTTTGAGCAGAGAGAGGCTTATCATGGGTCTCGAGTGGATGGAGGCTTCTGTTTATATCATCTGGTAAATCTTCTTCATTCCCTTTTTTGAAAGTGCTGCATGTATCTACGGCCTGAAAGATCCATCCTATTTCATGCAAATTGCTAGTTTCATCATCCATACAAGCACATGGGAACTCGGGGTCTCACAGACACTGCTCTGGATGTGCATGTACCCCCTGACAGCCCAGCCCACCTCACGTTGGGTTCATTGGAATGACTACTTTATTTTAAGATTTTATAGCAGACGCAGAAACAAATTCTAGCTGTGCAGCACACACTTGTAAAAGTTCTGTGTGCCTCATTTGTTTCTTTCGTCATAGCTATCTAGCAATGTAAGATTAGCTAAATAAATAAATAAATGAATAGATTTTTAAAAGCTAAGAAGTTAAAAACCAAGCATAACTGCTCTGAGGGAAGTAAGACCAGTAGAAATCATGTAGGCATTTGAACTGAACTTTTATCATGGAAGAAGAAGGATATTTTGTGCTTTCTTCAAAAACATTACAAAGAAAAATATAAAAAACAACACAGAGAAACAAAAGAAACCCCAAAGTGCTACAAGTAGATTGACTACCTCATAACCATTTATTGTAGTATCAGACTCGGACTCCTCGAAGACATCTGTTTAATGCTCACATAGTAGTCACTTAATCCCACCCATGAAAGTCTGTTTTAGGAAAATGAACATAGGTCTTCACAAAAAGACAGAAGACAGAAAAGAAGAAAGAAAGGTAAGAGACAGTTGTAGTTATTATTTGTCATTACTGTTGCCTAAATCACTAAGTATCTCTTCTACTAAGTTCAGTTTGAGACATTATTTATTGGAAACACCTCAAAGAAGAAAATAAATGATAGAAAGGCAGAAAAAAAAAATAGAACAATTACATTATTCAACCAAAATAACTAGAATAGCCAAAAATAGAAATGAGAACTTCAGAGCAGCTCATTTTAACTTCTGAGGCAAGAAATTGTACTAATCTAGGTCACTGTGGATGTCCTTTGCAAAGAAAATACATTTGATATGTAAAAGCACTTGCTTGTTTTGTTCCATCATTTCTGTCTGAGAAAAGTCTGCTAGAGGCATCTGCCCATGATTCATCATATTTTTAGCTGCCCATTGTTTACCTCTGAAAGAAACTAGAATTAAAGGCTGGTTCCTATAGAGAACATTATCAGTAGCCAAGGTGGAAATGGGGCTTCCTGCTTTAGGAGGTAAACATAAAGTCACTTTCAGACATGTAAATGAAATAATTTTGAACAATAATAAAGAGAAATATTGTCAGTGATTGCTTGCAGTGACCACAATGAGCCCCAGAGGCAGGGAGGATCTGTAGGTACTGGACCCAGGATAACACGGGTTACTCAACCTCATTTTGCATATTAGCACTTTGACTTCTTGTATAGGTGATATAGGTGACATTGGTATAAACATTCAAACTTTTTTTTTTTCATGTGATATGAGCTGCCTCTCCTTTAGCTCCTGACAGACCTGCCATCACTGACAATGAAGTATCAGAATCTCTATTTCTGCTGTGAAGGACTTTCTTACCTGTAAGTAAACTTTGTCTCCAAGTCAGAAACAGCTGATCAGATGTGTATTTTAAAAACTGTTTGCATGCTCCTTGCCTAAAGCATAAGCCTTCTAGCAACCACCTAGCACACAGACCATCTCAAACACCCACAGTGACATTTTGAAGGAACACAGAGGTGACAAAGCTATCACATGCAACAGGTTGAACAATCAGACACTTTGGGTCATCTCACCAACCTCACTTTTTACATCTTTTCTGATGGTCTCTGATATTAAATGCATAAAAATGGATGGAAAGTTCATATCACTAAAGTTGTTCACTAAGTAATAAATCACTATCAGAACTAGTAACTTGGAGATTTTAGTAAAACAACTGCACTTTATTTCATTTGGGACTTGAATGCATGATAAAGGAGTTACAAATTGGGTAACCAAAAGTATAATTTAAGAAACAAATGTACAGAAGACACTTACTATTTAGACTAGCATTTAAAGTATACCATTATGGGCACTGATATTACCAACCTTAAAAGTTAAGAGAATTTAGAAAAAAAAACTTGAAAATTTGATATCTGAAAGGAATTGCACTTGCATCCTTAAATACCTTCCTGTTTGTAAGACTATCAATTGCTTTTCCTCTTTAATTGTTGCTGTGTTTTTTTTATTTACTACATGAACATATGAGATGCATTCTCTGGCCTTAAACCTCAAAAGTTGTTCATTGAATGATGGAAACTGGAAATCTAAATACTATTGAGGATTTGATGCTTAGAACCTCTTAAAAAAAGTGTAGGGATAAGTGATCTTAATATACATGTGTAAGACTGGAATCTGGAACATTTAATGGCCTTATGATGCAGTTTGTAATATTACTATCTTCCTCACATAAGCCTCAGAGTGAGTTTCTCAATCCCTTTAGAGCTTGCTAAGAACTGCTACAATGTAAATAAGAGTAAATAGATTTATTTCTCTTCTACTGTCAAGCCAATCTAATTTGGACTTTTCCATCACACTTATCATTGAGGCACCTGACAAGTTGTCCAGTTGCTTTTGAAATTCTTGACAAAGAATCCTAATATAACCTGGGAAAAACTACCCTGTCTCCCATTAATGTCAATGAAAGGTGGGGCTGCTTACACCAAAACTGAATTAGGACTGTTATGTCCAGAAGTCATATATTTTATTTCAAAAGTGGGATTTTTATACTTGATAAAAGGTAGAAACTACTACAAATGCATTCCCCTTCTATTTAAGACCTTGAAGAGCCTTTGCAAGCATGGAAAAAGAGTGGACATGGATTTTCTTGAGTAGAAGAAATTCGGATTTGTATTTTAATGGCCTTAAAGTTCCATTTTAATTATGGGGAAATAATTTGAGGAAGATTGGTAATAGGCAAAACTTTGAGACCTTTTGTTCTTTAGTGCAGTGAAGGAAACCTCATTAGAAAGGATTTTCTTAGTTAGCAGGGCTTCAGGGTTAATGAGCTGTGAGTGATAATATATAGTAGTAATCCCTCATGGCTGTAACAAGTTGTATTTTATAAACTCCTTAATCTCAGTGGTGAAAGAAATGTGGGGTATAGGAAAGAGAAGAAACTAATTTGCAGGGCTCAGGGAAATTCCAGAGATTTTATTCCCTGTCTGGAATTTATTTGGTAAAAAAAAATACAATTATCACATGGACAAAAGAAAGGAATATTACCTTCATAGTTACTTAAATCTAGAATGGCAGGTCTGAACATTTCCTAAACATGTGAAAAAACGTATCCAGGAGAGTATCTATGGTGAAGAGTCAATGGAAATTAGTAATTTTAAAGGTAATTTTGTGGACCAGGATCAGAGACAATAAAAACAGATCTATAATTATATAGGGGGGGAAAAAAAAAAGAAAAAAAAGAAAATAAGCACACAATTGTTACTACAAGCTCACCTCCTAGGAGCCTGGTACTTGGGGTTGGAGACCAGCACCCTATTCACGTGTGGTGACAACAAAAAACATCAAAGTGGGGTTTAGAAGGGTTGTTAGCATGCTAAACCTTCAAAACAAGGGATACCTTCAGCAAGTAAGAAACAAAGCTGTTCTTTTTACCTTGAAGGCCGTTTCTGCTGCTGACGGTGTAAATGAATTTTCCTGTACTCAGTGATCTGGGTTAGCTTTTTTAGAACACACTTTTATCTGAAATTACAATAATTGGAGATATTTTCCTGGAGAAGAAATGTAAAAGCTCAGTACTTACAGAAAAAAAATAAAAATAAGTTCTCTTGTTGCTAGTTACTATATTTTGTGAACCAATCTATCAGCTTTCTTTAGGCAAGGGACCAGGACCCCTATAAAATTTAAGACACTAGGATCACACTCCAAAGCTTGTCATCAACAGAAGGGTTGGTAATCACTATAGTAAACTTTTCTGGGACTTGAGACAGGACAACATACTTCAGTTTGCCTATGGAAATATTCCGTTCTCCAAGAAAAAAAGAAATAGATCAATGGGAAAGATAAATCATTTAATGAAAAATATAAAAAGTAATTTATTTTTTCTACAGAGATTATTTAGGTTTTTAAATAAAGTACTGTTACATTTATATTTTTTCTAGAACTGCTTGTTAGCAAGACCCATCTGGAAAACTTTATCAACATTGGCATCTGAGATCATTAGAAGTCTTTTCTACTTAAGATAATATGTAACACTTGAGTTACTTCAGGTGCCATTGTTTAACATTTGTGGGAGATTGTGTGATCATTTAACTTTCCTGTAAAACATTGCAAATGTTAATCCTTACAATGCTCATGCGATTGTTATAATAAGTATTAAACTTCAAGTGATGTAAGGCACTATAATGCCATTGACTAGGACTGGTTGACGCTTTTTCCCTTCAAAAGTGCTTTTCAAAAGCAAAAGAGTTTTGCTCCTTTTTACATGTTAAAGGTATCTGTTTTCTTGGAACAATATTTTTGAAGGACAGTTAATTCAAGGAACATGCCAAGTGGACTTAAAAATCAGTATTTTAATTCTGAGAATTCACTATGATTTCTAAGGTAATTGCTTACCAGTTGCTGTATCTTCCCAGAAAAGGCAAGTTCTTCAGTTATAGTTCACTTTTAAGGCTTGTGGGTTTAGTGTTTTGGTTTTCTTCTGTTTGGTTGGTTTTCTGTTTGTGTTTTTGTTTACTTGTTTGGTTTTGGTTTGGTTTTAGTTTGTTTTTGTTTGTTTTATTTTTTGTTTGTGTTTTGCTTTGTTTTGTTGGTTTTTTTGGGGGGGGCTGTTTTTGGTTTTGGTTTGGTTTGGTTTTTTAATAAGAAAATACTTTACCATATGTTTCTAATGAAGAACTTGGTCAAAGTTATCTAAGGGTAACTTTTGATTTCCTATCTGGTTAGCCACTGAGTTGTAATAGTCCTCTTAGTTTTCCTTTCAGCACTCTTCTGTGATTTAGCCAAGGCTATAAAGGTAACTATAGCCAAACAGAACATTTATCTTGAAGTAAAGTGCAAATAA